>NW_028321881.1:3068750-3375625 GCF_036245765.1 Copidosoma floridanum
ATCGACATTCTCTCTCTTACAATCGTAATGTTTATTTTATCTCTACTATCTCCTTACGTAAAAAATAAAAAAAAAACTTTTGCCTGTAATAAGCTTATGTTTATCTTTTCTCAACCACAAGCTATTTTCACTGTATTATTTTAATGTACAGACCTGAAAAGCTTGAGATACGGTTGCTGTTGAGAATGGTTCTCTCATAGCAAGCATTTATAAGTAATTTTCTGTTAGTAAAATTGTACATAGTTTTTTAAAAGCATGATGGTTTATTAACTCACTGACCCTGATTTTTACTTGCAACAATTGCCATGCCAGCATTACTTTCTGGCGCAAGCAATAATAATAACTAAGAATTAAATAATACATATTAATAAAATGGTTTTGTAAAGTACTATGTGCAGATAAATTTATCATAGAATTAATAGGAAAAAAAAAGGGTTTCATGCATTCCCCCTCTCGTGAGAAGACCTCCTAATTTTTTCAGCTGATTACTTCCCTTTCTTGCATGAAATTATTAATTTTTAAAAATAAATTATCTAATCGTTCACAAAAATCAGTGGTATTTTCTCCTATTATTAAAGAAAATAGTAGAAATAAGGAGTTTAAAACTCAGTTCTTCAGTGTGCTTACATTTTTTTTGCATTAATAAATTATTTAAACATCATTTTTTCTTATTACCGTTCAAGCTCTTTATTAAAAAATATCTCATCTTATTCATACTGTTAATTACTTTAAAATGTGGAATGTTATATACATACGGTTCAAAGCATCATTAATGTATACTCACTTATCACATGAAACTCCTTTAAGCCACTTTTTCCTCCAACCTTTTTATAATTTTCATTTTCTTAGCGTTTTTTAAAGAGTCTTGTGTGGTAAAAAATACATTATCATAAGACAAAGAAGTGGATACCCATGGAGTCCCACGATAATGAAACTCTAACCATTGATTAGTCTGGCGTTTAACAGGTGACAACAGCGTTGACTAATTGTAGAGCGCTAAGAGCTAGTGAACTGTAAGTGTAGGACCTTATCGAAGCGTCATGATTGCTGTCTTTTTCAAGATAAATGTATAAGAATGCCTTTTAAAGTCCTAAAGGTCAACAACGTAGTCTATCTGAATCAGAAAGTTTCTTGTCTTGTTTAAGAGTTGTTGTTTAGCTCTTAAGCTGTTTTTCATTCAGGAGACCCTTTTAGTTTGACGACTCACTGATAAATGTTCTCTCTGTGGTTTGAAACTTTCTTATATAGAGGTTCTAGGTAATTTCCACCTTTAATTCTTACATGCGAATGCGCACATTACGCCCACTTCAGTCAGACAAGGATGTAAGGTAGCGCTGAGCATCACAGCAGTCCTTCTTCATTTTGAGTCAGTCGAAAGCACTTCAGTGAGAGCAGATATCTACGGCTTCTCTATTCTAGCAAGAGCTGATAAAAGGTGTGATTAAGCAGAAGAGCAACCATGCTTTGCTTGGTGTGAATCGGAAGTAAATCAACAAGCATTATCATCGAAATAAGGATATACCATTATGTATGTAAATTTTTTTGATACTTAAGTGTACCTAATTGTGATTGTAAGCGAGAGAATATTTTTAAGGTTAATTAGAAGTAAAGAAAGTATCAACATTGTCAGACGAAGAGAAATTTTTTTCAGTGACATTATCTCCGCTAACGTTGTCAAGTTTTTTTATTCATCCAATTAAAGCAATAAATGCGTTCTGGTCAGATATGATTCCAAAAATGAGCCACCTTTTTTACCAGCATCAGATTCGTATGAAGAGGAGCTCAAACATGAATAAAAAATTGAAGAGTTAAAAGTTTGAAGGAATACATACGGTTATTTTAAACGACGTTTATATAAATCCTTTTCATAATGTTGCTAATGACGTATATCTATCAACTCGAGTGGTTTTATCATTTAATGAAAATGAGGAGAAGAAAACAATGAAGAAGAGTGTCCTTTTTATTGATACCTATTATCAACAACTGATTTATCAAGATGAAAGTCTATAGCAGATAAGATCTTGGATCAATTTATGTATGAAATCTTTTTTAAACCCTTGTTACCACTTTCAATAAAAATTATGATTTTAAAAACGTCAAGCATACAGTATTTAATCTTATAGTCAGTGCAGCTTAGCCAACGCAAGCTCACTGTAGCATAGCTACAAACAAAAGCAAAATATAATTGGAGCTAAAACTTCTGCAGAGTAGTCTGTGAATACTCTTAATGCTTTTGCCAATGAACTATACCAAATATATAAGGAATTGAAGTCAATAAATCTTATGAACAGCAAAATGTTGAGCTTCAAATTACCAAAATTATGTCATATTTGTGAAGCAAACTGTAAAACAAATGAGAGAAATCATTGTCATTCAACGTCATGATGAAGATTAGCTACTGATAAAAGATATAACGTCAACCATAAAAATTCGAAGTATACACCTGTTGTATTTTATAATCTGACTGGATATTACTCTCACTTAAAAATAAAGGAAATAGCGAGGACTGCAGACATTAATGTCCATGTCACACTAATTGCTGAAAATGGAAAAAGTACAAAACTTTTATAAAATGAAATAAACCCAGTGATATCCAAATCGAATTCATTGACTTATTTAGATTAATGCCATCATCGTTGGAAAAGCTAGCATCTTACTTAGGTCGACACGATGTAACTTTGAGCGTATTCCTTTAAGATAGTTATACTTAAGATCGAAGAAAGTCATTATTAAGGAAGGTGTTTTCCCGGATATTCAGGTCAGTTCTTGGAAGAAACTCAAAAATATTAAATTTCTAATTAAAGGAGATTTCTGTAGCAAACTTTCCGAGAGCGACATATAATAATTACAATCATCTTTAGTTATATGTATGAAAAGTATTCAGTGTTAAATGTCTTGGTCAATACTCAGATTATTACCTAAATTATCACCTAATTACTGACGTTTTATGGCTTGTGAAGGTTTTTGAAAATTTTTGCTCTACTTGTATAAACTTGTATGGACTTGATCCTGCACACTACTACATGACCCCTGGTTAGATATGGGCTTTAATGTTGAAATATAAGCCAGTTAAATAATATCCTTGCATTAATGTAGGGACGTTATTATCTATCGAGAGAGGTGGTAGAAGTCAATGTTGTAATCGGTATGCAAGGCAAACAATAGATACGTAAACGAATGATATAATCCTGTTGAAGGAAAACAAGTCAAGAGTGGATGTTTGGGTACCCAAGTATAAAGTTATGCTTTTATAAAATTATATGGCAAACATTATAATTATAAGTATAAAAATACCTTCTATGAAATAACATTGTGTACGAGGGTGGAGCTATTATAGTGGAAATGAGTACACCTACATTGATAAGGCATGGTTTCCATGATTATTTTAGTATTTTATACACTAACAATTACAAGCAATATATATATATATATATATAATAGCACGGTACAATATAGAGAATATATAGGCTGGCTAGTACAAAACTGTGCGCTATTTTTTAACCGTCTGATGATTTCAACTTAACTTCTAACTACCAATGCTGATTACATCTCTAACGTAACATTAACATGGGTAACATACGCTCACACACTGATTTCTACTCAAAATTTAATACTCAAAATATAATTCTGTATCAAAAATTGAGAAAAACCATTTCGCAGTACCACTTTCTCCAACAGGGTTGTGTTACATGTCAGTGGAAGTCCCTTCGAGACGTTCATTGCACACTAAGGTTTTTTGGACAGGTATTATTCACATCAAATATATATTGAAAAAAGCATTAAAAATACGTTTAAAAAATTGGAGATTGCCTAAATGCACCTTTTTTTACATTTTATTTAAAAAAATCGCAGTTTAATATATAACCTTACTGAAAAATCATGTAAGATTGCATTTATATAATGTGTAGAAATTTTCTGATTTTTTTGTATTTGAAATTACTTTAAGATTTACCTACCTCATAGTTAAAAAAAAAGATACAATATGGTTTTTAAATAAACTTAGAAAGAGGCAATCAGGTATGCGTAAGTGCACATATGTAATTAACATCAGGAAAACAATTGCCAGTTTTGCTATACATATTTGCACTCTTCTCATTTCTCTGAATATTTTTCCAGGTAACTATACAAAGAACGTTCTTGAATCAAAGAATCACCTTAATCCCGAATGTCAATATTGTGAAGAAATGGAAAGCAATAAAACTTAATAACTGTATTTGTACGTTACAAGACAATTTTTTTTTATTTAAAAAATTTTTTAAAAGATATAAGATATTGTGTACACAATTGTTTAGTTATTGTAAAAGTAGAAAATAATTTATAAGTAAATAAATATCAACTAATACATCAGAAAACTGTTTTGCCAAAATCAACTTATAAGTTTTTGACAAAAACATTTCACAAAAAAGGTTAGTTACTAAATAAAATTATTTAATAATATTTATAATAATTAAACTATATAAGCTATTATACAGTAAAAAGAAATTGACATTAAAAATAAGTAACAAACAACAAAATATCATGCAGTTATCGGATTTCCTATGCAGGGACCGCCCTCAGCAAAGTAAATAAGGGCTTCGGCTACTGCGCAGAAGGTTGAGGGTTCAAATCTGTTATGATTGTATTTTTCTTTTTTTTTTTTTTTTTTTTTTTTTTTTAAATTGGTTGAAAGAAAAAAAAAACATTAATAAGATTCATTATGTATCGTGTGGAGGGACCCGGAAGTACATACTAAGGGGGGTGGGACATATGGAGAATAACGTCCGAAATCCACTTTGATCACACTTTTTCTTAAGGTTGCCAAACTAAAATCCTTGATTTACTGTTAAGCGTAACATGCCGAAAGAAGTATAACTGTAAAACCCCCTCATGAACTACGATACCAATAATATCTTTTGTTGGGCTATGACACAGACCTTATCGTGTGGTGGCCTAAAATAGGTGGGTGATATAAGTAGATTACATTTTTTACATATACCAAACGACTACTGTTACACCTTTGTATTAAAAGTTGACTTGGAGTATTCTCAAAGCTTACACGATGACCACAAAGACTTACTTTTATGTCCTAATCATATGACACCACCAAGTACAAAGCAAAGCGAACTGATGATTACATTATACATTAAAGAACGTTATATCGTACAATATCGAGCTTGAAAGCAAGTTTTTAAGTATGGACTAATCTTACATTAAACACATTACGACTTCCCTTTCTTTGAGTATAACCCCGGTTAATTATTGGTGGTTACAATCGGCTAAGAATATTATCTGTACCGAGGAAACTCTAAGATTAGGAACCAACACACAAACAATGATAGTGTTTATATGTCGCAGGGCGGGTTCGTTGCCCTGTGTAAAAGAGCGAAATTGCTCAGATTGCCGATTATATACAATATTTAAAAATAATTATTATCAAGTTTCAAAATTTATCTGTTGAATAATCAATTAATTCCTGCACCATATACAGCAATTTCTTATTGATTATTACTTTATTGAATTCTCCTGAATATTTCCTTAATTTAATTAATTTAATAATTTAATATCTTTTTCAACTTATTCAATATTTTTTTAATCTAATATCTTTTTTATCTCATTCCTGTCTCTTTTTTGGGTCCAGATAATATTCTCAGTTTATGTAAACGTTTTCAAATCTTAACAGCTATTTTTCTAGTTTTTATCTTAAACTATAAAAGGAACTCGCAATCTTACGTGGAGGGAAAGGTTTGCTTAAATAAGTACAATCAATTTATTTTTAATTATCTTATATTTATTCAATTATACCATTCTAAGAAAATTGTATCTTCAATTTTTACATGTATTAATTGTATTTGAGTTATCGCGATTATTTACGTTAACAATGAAAAAGGAAATATATAATATACTCAATAATATACTTAAAATTTATCCGCCTTTTTAATAGAGAATTTTACATAAATGACAATTTGAATTTTCCCTCCTTAATATCTCTGCTTAAACACGTTAGGTTAGACTAATACGAATTCTTATTACAACCACGGAAAGTTAGTATTAGGTAACTACCTATCCTACTAAGTCACGTAAGGTTAGGTCGTTCTCAGGGCCCTTGGGTGTCTTGAGCACTGCTCAAGTCGTCGACCCAGGAACTTCGCCTAAGAACGTGGTCGCTAACTCTAGTGCCTCGACTACTTGGGGATGCGTCGTCTCCACGCTTAAAGCGGTCGAGCACCGAAAGTCCAAGTAGATACCGGTTAGTGGAAGTGTTACCTGTTGGTGGTGTACAAACTTACTTTACAGCTATCAGCCTTTGTACTTCGTCTCTTTCTCTCTCTTTGTGATCGTCACGGTATTGTACAAGTGCACGGGAAAATTCCAGGTTTGGGTGAGCAACGGAGTTTCCGCGTCCCAGGCTCGCTGGAAGAGGACTTCCTTTTTATTGCGCACAGGTGCCTTTTATGCTAACGTTGTTTCCTTTTAAGTAGCAGGTTTTCCCTTCTTTGGGTGAACGCGCTCTAGCGTCTTCTTAACGTACTAGACGCACATTCCCCGCGCGCGGCGTTCAAATTTGAATTTTCGTGTTTTACATAGGAATTTTTTATGTACAAAAAAATGTGTACCCTTGAATTGTCTATTGGACGAATTTTTTGTTACAAGATAACAAATATAAATCCAAAGCGTATATTATAAATTCTAGGTGATAGAAGTGCCCCCTTGCAACATAGAGCATTAAAATTGAATCTAAGTGCATGGTTAAAGCCCTACGTTGATTTGAGTACTTAGAAGAGAAAAAATGGTACAAATGAGTTTGAGAAGCTCTTTTTTAAACAATCAATAAATGTGGTTTATGAGAAGACAATGAAAAATGAACAAAAAAGAGTCAACGTAAAGCTTGTGAATAAATGGTACTACAGCGCTCAGACACTTATTGTGGAACCAAACTTTTACAGTCTTTCAATATTCACTGAAAATCTTGTGGACAGACAATTTGTAATATATTACATTTAGAAAATCCGTCTACGTTAGTCTGAGTGTACTCGAAATGGTAAAATAACTTATATATGAGTTTTATAATTTATACATAAAGCAACATTTTTCAGGTATTTGCAAGTTATGATACACAGACACTAATAGTTTGATACACGAAGTTCCAGATAAACATATTTATAAAGTAATGGGTGAAGATATCAATAAGCTCGATACATCGGACCATGCAGACGATAATCGTTTTAATTTACCTCAAAAAAAAAAGAAACTGATTGGGATTATAAGGTATGTGTGTTTTGGTTAAATTATGCTGAAATTTTCAGGTCTGAAATAGGTGACAACATATGTTGTAAAGAGAGAAATAAAATTTGAAGACTATCAAGATTATTTATTTAAAAAAATCTAAAATTATATCTTTAAATCAAATTGTATTCACTTTATGCAGCATTATGTTAACACTGAAAAATAGAAAAGAGTTTTGAATCCAAAAGATGATAAGCGTTGTCTGCTGCTAACCTCTACATATACACTTCCTTGAGCATATGAACTAATAATATATAAGGAGAATGAAGCATTCCTAAAAAATCCACTGTAAGAAAACAAAAAAATAGAAAAAAAGGAGGCAGAGAGCAAGCCCCGCATAAATAGGTATACCAGCCTGTGAAGGTCATTTCAACTTTAAACGAGACCGAGAACACATCGAGTCCTCCTCGGAGCAGTATACAAAGATTTAAAGATTTTTTATGTACCAAGAGATTTAGGTTAACTTTAAGATAAGTAGCTGCTTTTACGTAATATACAAGAAACTTTAGCGTAAAATGATTAAATTTTTGGTTTTTTAAAAAAATGGACCTTCCTAGGTTGAACTGCATCGCTAACAACATTTACCTCCTAACAAGTAACTTACCAGAGTTGAAGAAAGATAGGAGATATGTAGTGACAGAACTTCGGAGGATTAATATCCGCTTTAAATGCAAAGTCATTATCACCATCGATGATGAGTTCCAAGTCTTCGCTCTAGATCGCATCTCCAAAGCCATCGGAAAAATGAATACTTGTAAAAACTGGGGCTTTATTACAACTAAGGTACTGTCAGGTATACGATAACTTAACTTTTGAAAGCAAGAAAAAATGCTGTATCTTGAATGGGAAGAAAAATTGGCTAAAAGTAACAGTTGCTACGGGACTCCTAAAGGGAGTCTAGATAATTAAGGTGAACAAATAGAGAGGGGTTAGACTATAAATAAACATAACCTCAATTTTTTATTTTCGACTGTCTCTTAGAAAGTGAAAAAAACAAGTCAAAAAATTTTTTTTATGTAGTATGGCATGTTTGGAAAATTAATACGGACGTCGACAAAATCTTCGAAAAATTTTTGTTATGACATAAGTCCCAAAATAAGAAAACAGTCACATCTCTCAAAGAAAGCCTTATAGGCCAAAAACAATTTCACATATAGAAAATTACTATTAAGGTGCAAAAATATGTTACACGAATTCATACAAACAGTGGTTATAATTCTGTAAACAATAAGTTATATCTCAAAGGCAAAGCTACAACCTTCATATCCTACCTATGAATTGATTTATTTTCTGTTCCCTATAATGTATTATAAGAAAAGTTGTTATGTGACCAAAGCCTATATTTTTTAAATTTATTTTAAGATCAGTAAGAATTAATTAAGCACGGGTGAATTTTAATATTTAATTATACAATATTATAGAAAACGATTACAATAATAAATTAAAATTTTACTATAGCTGTATGTCAATTGGGTTTCTTAATCTTGATAAGATGTAGTGCATTATTTTACTTTTATGGTAGCCAAAAATGAAAAAAATTTCTGTATTTCGGATACAAAGATTGCAACAAAAATTTACTTTACATAAACAATAAACATATCAATTGTACAAATAATAATTTTAAATAAAAGGAATTTTCCTTCCATGTAATAGGACAAAAGTACCTTTTTTCGGTGCAGTGTAGTGAAAATTTTTGTTCCACTATGCATTACATGATCAACCATTTGCACGGGTATTATATTTATCATAGCAAACATAAAGGTACTTAGAATGCGTGAATCATAACATGAGCAGTATAACAAGGTCTATGTATTCTATGCACTCGTGTGCTTTAATATGTAATATTATTAAAATTTTTACTTTTTTAATATACGATTCTTAAAAACGTATTGAAATTAGGTGTACTATAATTTTTTCAGTTCTAATTATACCAAGTTTTTTAACATTTAAGTTGCAAGTCTTACTTCTGCCGTGGATCCCAAGACCCACACATGATTTTTTAAAACAGAGTGTGTACATGTACTCCGTCGTGTACGCGAAACGGTACGCAAAATCGTACGTGATATGCGAAGATCACCCACTTTTCAAGTACAAAATTGAGAAAATGGTACGCGATACGCGAAGACCACCTACTTTCGTGTGTGCAAATAGAAAAATTTTTTCGTACGCGAAGTCGGAAAGTTCAATATCTTTCTTTCGCAAAATGAAGATCAGTTCATACGTGAAACGGTATGTGAAACGCGAAATGTATTACATTTTATACGCGAAATGCTCTACTTGATACGCAAAATACTCTATGCGATACGCGAAATAGTGTACACAATATGTGAAATAATGTACGTGATACGAAAAATAATGTATGCAATACGCGACTTGAGGTATGCGACAAATACAAAACCCGAAATAAAAAGGTACGCAACGTCGCAACACCTGGAAAAGAGCATATATGTATGAAACATACATAGAAGTTAAGTATAATTATGGGTCTAAACGCATAAGACCTAAGTATTAATGGATATACGAATATTTTTAATTAACTTGCTTAAAATTTCTCACACCAATTGTACGTAACTGTAATTATTTTACAAAATTTTGCACTTACATAAAATTTCAAGAGCTTTACATTCATAAGTTCCTAATTAATTTAAGTTCTTGAAATATTTTTTTATTTGTTGCTTGGTTTCTGTACTATGCCACAAAGCATTGTTAAACTATCCTGACGCTTATCCCAATGCCATCTTTTAACACTTACACTTACTACTGGCAACCAAGCAGAAAACGGTTGGAAATGAAAACGTTAATGCTGCTTCTGCGATCGCGATCGTGGCACCACATCGTACTTGTTATTACTTGCGTACTGCAAGCCCGGGCCGTTTTGTACCCAAAAACATCCGCGGCACACAAGAAAATTAAGTGGAAGAGCACGTGTCGTCAATGGTTTTTGTTGTTTTTCTTCTTGTTTTGAAAGTTATTTATATTTTATAATGGAAAAATTTAAATTGTTTGTTGGTCAAGACTTCTCCGACTGGAATACCTTTCAAAGCCATACAAAAAATTATTAAAGCGAAACAAAAGAATTGTTCACCATAAGTCGCAGCTCTTTAATTGATCCAAAGTTTCTTCCAAATATGAGTAAATGTTGTGTATACAATAAAATTCAGTTGAGGCTCTAATATAGATTAATGCGAAGTAATCAGACTAATGAAAAAGGAAGAAATGCAAAGGAAGTATACTATTATACAAGCTAATTTTCTTTAACATGTTTCAAAAATTCATGCCTTTAACTTAAACATTTCTTTCTTGATTTTGCTTTGTTCATTTTTTTTTTAAATACGTACCAGTAACAGTATAATACACTCCAAATTAATCAATCAGACCATGATATGCACTTAGTTGCGCACGCAAAATAGTGCATACGTAATACTGTGTGTAACATAGGAAAACCGACTCTTTCACCAATTTTTGGTGACTCCTGGCTGCCAACGTTAACCCACGTATGCTCGATCACGGGCCTCTAACATAGCTTATGCTTACTTATACAGTTTCAAAAAATGTTGTTGGCACCAGTACTATAATTCACTCATTTATGTCAATGATTACGGGATGTCTGAAGTGGGTTGTCCAGCATAAATATACTTGACGTTAACCAACGATAATCAGCGCTAAGTAATTAAAAATATCAACTTATGCCATAAAGGACGCGAAGATTTACAAGTTAGATTATTTATTCGTTTTGCAATCATATCATAACTCAGTTATCAATTAGCATTACTTATTTCAATGTCCCAGACGAAGAACAGTATGTATGAATTTTTTATATTAATGAAAAATTGTGTAAATGCATGAAAAAAATATATTGAATTTATTATATTAACATTTACAATTTAATCTACAAAAAGTCACTTGTTTCAAGGTAAGAACTAATTTATTACTTAATTTTATCACAACACCATTGTCATTTTTTATCACAATGCAGATTAAAAATAAAATCTTTTTTTTTAGGTGTCAATTTTACTTATCTATCAATTATGTTTAATTGTTACGAAACTAGAAGTCAAATTTCTGGTATTTCTATCATACATTTTTTGCAGATTTGTTTCCCGTATTTACCGAAAAATAGATGGATTGTAGGCAAAAATAGGGTTGAAGTGGAGAAGTTATTAAAACTGGGCTTGTTAACAGAACGTTTGAGGAATAGAATTCTTAAGGAAACTAGGAAACATACGACAGCAATGGACATGAAAAATATATATTACTCGTAGTTTGAAAAAAAAGATTATGACACTTTAGCTGTTGCTAGTAAAATACTAGAGGAATACTAAACGGGCGGAGCCCCCTAGTAGTCGTAATGTACAAGTCAAACACGATGACAACGTAAAATAGAAACAACCTAAGAGGCGTAAAGCGTTGAAGTATTGAGTCCAAGCCGTTGTCAAGTTTCTTAACAGCCAGAGACGGTTGAATTAATTAAAAAATTTCTTCCTTATTCCAAGTCCACGTGTTGGCAAGTACTATGAACAAGCAGGTGTAGTTAAAACTATTAAAATTTATTTAGACTAAAAGCACCTGGATCGCTTATCCCTTACTTTTTTTATAATAATAATAATAAAAATAATAATAATAGTAACAATAATTATAACAAGAATAATAACAATAATAATAATAACAATAATGATAACAATAATAATGATAATGATAATAATAACAATAACAATAACAATGGTAATAATAATATTAATAATAATCATAATAATAAAAATAATAATAATAGTAATAACAATGACTTTTACTATTACTATTATTATTTTTATTCTTTTCACATATTTTATTCGTGCAACCATTACTCTGCTTAACATAGCTTGAGACGCATACATTGTCGCTTCCAAATGATAAAATTTGGTGTTACTGCATGTGTGTATGTGTATTAGGGTGTCCCTTATTAACCAATATCCTTTTTTTTGCCATGCCGTCCCCTTAAAAGCTTCTATTTAGTGAAAAAATGACCACTGAATTTTTTTTCGATTAAAAAAAAAAATTTAATTGTGCCTATTTTGAAGGAATGGTTTTTAGTTCACGTATGCATATTATGCTTAATATAATATACTTTCTCTTTGCTTAAAATTGACCTTCAACAATTTGGGAGACAAACATTTTCTGTGTAAAATTTTTCGTAGAATCCGAATTTTCACTTATTTTTGCCCTCAAAGTGCATCAGATAGCGTAAAAAAGTCTTTTACTTCGTTAAACAGCTTTTTTTTAACGACTTTTCACATAAAAGATCCCTGTGAGCTCGTTTTCACTCTCGTAAATAAACGAAAATAGTATTTTTCAAGGTAAAATTAATCATAGTTCTCAAATTTTAACTCGTTTTCAACTTTTATTTACATCAAATAGAGTAAAAAGGTCTTTGATTTTGATAAACGGCCGTTTCCAATGATTTTTCGCATCAAAGATCAATAAAACTTTCGTAACTAAATGAAAGCAGCGATTTTACAGTGAAATTCAACGTAGAATCTAATTTGCTACTCATTTTTAACTTACAGTTTTATTACATAGTATCAAAAGGTCTTTAGCGGCCATTACCAGAGAGTTTACAATGATTTTACAGAGAAAAGGGATGTGAAAGACCTGGCAAGCTTAAAAAAGAACAAAAAGTTGTATAAGTTTCTTGTTATTTACTGGTGAAATATTTGTTTATGTTAGAAAAAAGTTTGATACTGGAAAAATAAAAAATTAATTGTAACCTTGATCTTTGCATTAGTACTAACAATTTCTACTGATATTATATCTCTTACCTTTTAATGAAAAAAAAAAAAAAAAAATACTGTTTAGTAATAGATAATAGGAAAGGAAAAAAGCAAAGAAGAGGCACTGAGTAAATCTACAAGAATGATCATTATGGAGAAACAATTTTTTTATTAAAAATACAATTTTATAATTAAACATTTGTCAAGTTTCATTTTTTTCTGATTTTTTTAGTTATATAACTATTGTTTCCTTTTTTGAATCATCATTTTCTCTACGAAATTTGCTTACATTTTGAACCAAAAATAATTTTTGATTTTTATTCTTTGTGATATTCATATAATCTTGAGCCAGTTTGACTGCTCTTTTAGCTGTATCATTAATGACTCGTAAATTTTTTACGATTTCTAAGCCTTTTAAATAATTAACGTTATTACACAAAGTTTTACAGTTGGTTTTTAAAAAGTTTCTATTTATATCAAATCCATCAGAAAAACGTAATAATTGCAAATTAATAAAGTAATCTAATTCCACATTTTTCAAATTTAAATCTATATCAGAATGGATAATAAATTTTTTTGATAATAAATCATTATTTCCGACATCTTTTTCTAATGCTAAAATCATTCGAACTTTCATTTCAAGAGATATATCCTCATTGAAAAATGAAATGGCACTTGCTTCCATGAATAGATATCATAAGTGCCTCGTGATGTTTTGTTAGGCAGTATTATATACCAAAGGATCGACTGCAGGATAATTATGGAGATTTCTGATAAAATCCAAATTATTTTTCGGAGCTTGCACCGCATTTGGAGCTAAAACCAGACTTATACATAGATGAAAACAATAAATATTCAGACATCATTCAATTTTTTCAATTCTGAAGCATTGACCTTGAAGGTTTTAAGAAATAAAAATGTTTTTATCGAGTAAATCGCTTTTGACATCCACCTAGCATGATGGTATGCTCCTGGTTTACGCATTTTGAATAATTGAGGTTCGCCTAAGAAGATCGAACATAGTTCAAGCAGCTCCTTATAATCATCTGTAGGTGAATGCTTTTTCAAACAGCTTTGAAGAAAAATAATGACTTCTTTTTTTTGTGAAAGTAATGAAGTATCCTTGAGTTCATCAGTAATATCATATTTTGTAAGATCTGAATCGAGCCACTAATCATGAAATCTTTTAAATAATGAAACATCGGGACCTTTAGTTCCAGACAGTTTTAGTTGAAAGAAGGATGCCAAGATGACTTCGTAAATTAAATATGGTGTCAACAAGGTAGATACAACAAATTACTGTCAAAAAAATGCTCAAGAATCATTGCAGCACCATTCACATTACCCAAATGTGCATTCGTGGTATCGCAGAATAAAGCCTTCACTTTGTCTAATGGATCCCAATCATTCAAAAATTCATAAATAGCATTAGCTTGTGTAGAACCTTTTACAATAGAAAGTGCTGGTATATTCAAAATCTTTTTTGATTCACCATTTGTAACAAGAATAGGTAAGCGGTCAACTTTTTTATGAGTCCAAGCGTCAGGTATTATTTTTTCATCCCTGTTAGTAACAGCTGCTTCTGAATTTGAATCGAATGCGTCTTTCAACTTCTCTGCTTCCTTTTGCCTAACATCGAGTCGAGCTCGATTAAATAAACTTCTATTCAAAATTAGAGTTTGAGTATCAATGCCTAAAGTATTAGCAATTATTCTAATCAATAAAACAGAATGTCTGTAGGATATTCTACAAGCATCCAAAACGGCTACATCATCTTCTGTCATTTTGTCAATAATACCTCAAACACATTTTTTTCGTAATAACGACCTTTCAAGATCAATTTTAAAGCAGTGCTTTATTGTAAATTTGGTTCACTTAATGAATCCAACGAAGATTGTTGAAAGCTCTGAGCTAATTCATTTGATTCTAAAAAATATTGACAACTCATTGTATTAGCTTTCACATAGGGATTTTAAGTTATATGTAATTCAAGTAGTTAATATGTAATTTGAATAAATATCATTTAATTTTTCAAATTAGCTTTTTAAATTTGTTAGATTCATTAGCTTTCAGTTTTTACTTTGAATAACAAGTTGAGAAAAAAAGACAAATGTTTGAGTAATACATCCTCAAAAACAAAAATACTACAAAAATATTGGAATAAAAAATGTTACAAAAAAATATTTTACCATGTTCATCGGTCATCTTATCAAGAATCAACTTTTAGAAAGAACTACCGTCGGATTGAAGTTTGTTTGCTGTAAACCAGAAAGCATATTACTATCAGGCATGTTATCAAATGGCACTTCAAGACTAGGAAAGATTACATTGTTCACAATATCTGAAAAGTAATGTTATTTGAAATGAAATTGAAATAATTAGCTGAATTATTTCATTTTACAACTTTACTGTACCCTCAACTGTGTCTAAGCTTATATCATAGATAAAATCTCCTATATATAATTTTGGTTCTACTGATCTTTGGATTTTGATCTTGGAGAAATGCTTTCTGCTTATTACTTATATTATCTAAAACATCTCCATGGGCTACATCGAATAACACGTCATCAAGAAAAAAACTTTTAATAATTGTCTCTTTGTTGGTAGCTTATTACCAATAATTTGTGGCATAGCATCACCATTAAAAAAAATGTTATTCAATCTGCTAGTGAAAGACATTTTTGATATTTTCATAAAAAATTACCTAAAAGTTGTTTTTTATAAGTTCGTCATAAATGAATAAGATATTGAAATTGCATAAAATTCTCATTTTTAAAAAATACAGTCAATGGTCTATTCATTGACAAAATAAATAATAATATCGTAAGAAGCATATAATATACCTTTATAGTAAAAGTGAAGAAGTTACTATCATAGAGGTACTCTATGAGTAATATGACAGTTGAGCCTAAGGATCCGATCACGAAAAAAAAACAGACAACAAGTGATCCTTTGACCAGGGATGTTAAGCTGCAATCACATTAGCCAAGAACAGAGATAGGTAAATAGTGCGGCACTGAGTTTACGACACGTCAGGTGTATAATATGACATAAGGGTCGTACATTGTATAATATGTAGTAAATGACACTAACTTCAAAATCAAAATAATAAACGCGTGATATTAGAATAAGATAATGAGTAATAAGTAGAAGATAATTCTACACTTATTGCGATGAAGCTGTCAAATAAGCAATTTATTATTTCAATAAATAATAATACAATAACTCAAGATAAACTGAACAAAAAAACGACTGAACTGTAAAAAGGCCTTCTCTGAATTCAAAATAGTGAAAAATAAGGGTCACTCATTGGCACCCAATAGATAGAAATTTTAATTCTAATTCTTTATCAGTAATCCAATAAGTTATCTTGATTCAAATAAAGGTGATTGCAAAATTCGTACACATTTTTCAAGTACTACCAAAATAGTTTTAACAACTAATTGAAATAATGAGACGTTAACTTGGAAGAAGAGTGAATATTCATTACTTAAAATGTTATAAGTATAAAACTTTGAAATGGTAAAAGCAACTATTTCACTGTTTAAATAGTGTATATTAACTAATTTACACTGCATATGCACTATTTTTAATAAATTGTACGAATATCACTATATCAAATTTAAAGAGCAGTGCAGTGCTCACAAAACTGGAACCCAACCCATCACGAAAATTCAAATCTTCTAAGCCTACTATACAAGCGCCAATAACCCAATAATAACAAAGGGTGTAAGATTTATAATAAAAGGTGCTGACTTGTCACTCTATTAACTAATAAATTTTCAATTAATAACACAAGCACCTATCTTACCCAGTGACCCGGGGCGCTTAAAGGCAACTTTATTAAGTAATAAAATGTTGAACAATAACACAAATGCTAATCACCAGACAAATCAAGATTTAAATGGCTAGTAAGCGCCTCGATTTGCCTAGTGATAAGCACTTGTGTTCTTATTTAATGCTTTACTATTTAATAAAGTAAATATAGTAAATGCCGTAGGTTGTTTGGTGATAGACGCTTGTATTATTGTTTACCATTTAATTAATTAATGTAGCGACCAGGAAATACCCTGGACTTTCTAATAATTCGCAGTTATGTTATTGTTTAACATTTTATTAATTAGTAAAGTGGCCAGTAAGCGCCCCGGGTCTTTTGGTTATAACCACTTTCGTTATCAATTTATTTTTTATTAATTATTAACGTGGCAAGTAAGCACCCTGGGTCATCGGGTGATTGTCGCTTGTGTTATTAGTTTCCATTTTATCAATTTTTTAAAGCGATTAGTAAGCACTCCAAGTTGCCTAGTAATTGGCACTTGTGTTATTGATTATTTATTAAAGTAGCCAGTACGTGCCTTGGGTCACTTGGTAATAGGCACTTTATTATGAATAAATTTTTTATCATTTAATAAAATAGCCAGTAAGCGCCCCAGATCATCAGGTAATAGGTGCTTGTTAATAATAAAGATTTGATTAATTAATAGAGTAGCAAGTAAGCGCTCTGGTCATAGGCTGAATGGTGCTTGTGTTATTGTTTAACATTTTATTAATCATTAAAGTAGCCAGTAAGTGTCCTGGGCCATCTGGTGTTAGGCGCTTGTGTTATTTATTATTGATTCATTATTTAATATAATGGCCAGTCAGCACCTTGAGTTATTGGATAATAGGCACTTGTGATATAAGCTAAAAAGTTTTAAATTTTTTCACTGGGTTGGGTCTCTGTTTTAGGAGCACTGGAGCAGTGTAAGCTCACCCTAGCCAAGCATCGGCTACTTAAGTGTCGTAAATACAGTTGTGTCGGAAATTAAAGTTTATCGTAGTGTTTTTTATTACAATTTTAGACGCGTCGTGAATTCAACTTATGACGCGTCATAAATGACACGTCCATTTCTGGCCAGGAATAGAATAGAGCATAGAATGCGATTGGTCCTTCCCATTCAAACAACAAATCACGTTCTATGATTTAATCTATTCCTGGCCCATGTGATCGCGGCCTTAATGTAAGTTTGGTTTTGGAAGTCGTATAACTTATGTAAGTTATACAAGTCAGCCTCGTACAAATAGGAAAGTGACAGATTAGTAGTAGTAACTTCCGTGTATTTGTTTTCTGACAAAGTTTACTAGGCTGAATTATATAACTTACATAATTTGTGTAACTTGTACAACTTCTAAAACTAAAACTCCACTTACGTTAACATTCCCGCCTTTGACACGAGTACTTGCAAGTGCATCAGATTTATTCTCAAATTAAAAAAAAAAAATTAACATCGGATACAATCTTTAACGACTCACTTCGATTACTTGGGGCATCACTGTTTCGCGTCTTTGCCGGGATATAAAGAGAGGATGGGAAAAATTTCACATTAAATTTGGATCAAAATACGAGAAAATTAGAATTTCTCGTCAATATATTAATTTTCTATTCATTGTTGAGCTTGCCAGCTCTTGCAAATCCCTTTTCTCTGCAAAATCATTGTAAACTGGCCGGTAATGGCCGTTAAAGACCTTTTGATACTATGTAATCAAACTGTAAGTTAAAAATAAGTAGCAAATTAGATTCTACGTTGAATATCACTGTAAAATCGCTGCTTTCATTTAGTTACGAAAGTTTTATTGATCTTTCATGCAAAAAATCATTGGAAACGGCCGTTTATCAAAATCAAAGACCTTCTTACGCTATTTGATGTAAATAAAAGTTGAAAACAAGTTAAAATTTGAGAACTATAATTAATTTTACTTCAAAAAATACTATTTTCGTTTATCTACGAGAGTGAAAACGAGCTCACAGGGCTCTTTTATGTGAAAAATCGTTAAAAAAAGGCTGTTTAACGACGTAAGAGACTTTTTTACGCTATCTGATGCACTCTAAGTTTGAAAATAAGTAAAAATTCAGATTCTACGAAAAATTTTACATGAAAAATGTTTGTCTTTCAAATTGTTGAAGGTCAATTTTAAGCAAAGTCATTTGAGAAAGTATATTAAATGAAGCATAATACGCATACGTGAACTAAAAACCGTTATGTAAAAATAGGCACGGTTAAATATTTTTTTTTTAAATCTGAAAAAATTCAGGGGTCATTTTTTCACCAAATATAAGGTTTTTAGGGGGTGGCACAAAAAAAAATATTTGTTAAAAAGGGACACTTTAATGTGTGTAGTAAAACAGTTGATTAGCTCTATATTTATTTTACAATTCACCTAAATAATAAGTAAAAAAGGAAACGTTTACGAGGGTTAAATATGTAAACAAATTACATAATAATTATATCAATATTTTTACTGATTAGTTGATAAACTATTTCATTTCCAAGCGCTAAAGTAGAGGTCCTATTGGAAAATCGTTTGACTACAAACGAAAAGTCAGAAAAAGTTTTTAATGGGCTTTACTTTTTGACGCCTGAAATGCAATAAGCTTTAGCCTCATGGCCTGAAATTTTGTTTGTAGATACCACATTCAAGCTGCTCACATGAAAATGTCCTGTTATGTTAGTAACAACTCAAGATGGCTAAAGATCATCTCTAATTGTAGCAGTCGGCGTCTTTGCTGATGAACAAGAACCCACATTCGAAAGCTTTTTCACAATCTTTAGGGACAGTATAGGTGATGCTGCAAAAAAGGTTAAGCTAATTATGACTGACAAAGATTTGAATGAAAGAAATGATTTCTTGAAAATATTTCCTGATGCATCATTGTATCTTTGCCAGTTTTACGTGATGAAAATATTCTCTCGTTCTATTACAACAAGCAGGATGAAAATAACCTTAGCTGAACCAGATAAAGCGCTTGATCTCCTAAAGAAATTGACTAAAAGCTCATTGGATGAAGAGTATAGTAGTTTATACGATGAATGCAGCCAAACGGTATTGGAGAGCGTAAAAAAATATTACGATGCCAACTGGCACGATATAAGACACGAGTGGACGTGATTCTCGATAAGAAGTTTTAATTTTGACAATTATACGAATAATTACGTTGAATCGAACAATGCACGGTTAAAGGAAGAAGTTAAACCATTTAGCTTATTGAAGGACTTAGTGAAAGGACTTTTTCGTTACTACAAACGTAGAAATAAAACGATAAAATACAATGCCTGTGACGATATTTTTAAACGTCCATTAACTGGATCTGAGGTAGGCAGTGTTGAACATTTTTATCAAAATTATTTGACTCCTGCCGCTTTTAATAAAGTTCTTGAACAAATGAGAAAAAACAGTCCAATAAACATTTTTAAAATTCAAGAGTTGACTCAAGAACGCTGGATTAGACATGGTTACACAATTCTTAGTACCGCAATCTCATCTTGCTAGTGTAACTTTTTTAAGACAAATCAATTGCCTTGTAAGCATATATTTGCTGTGCGAAAACATTCTCATTCAAGTTTAATTAAAAAAAATCTTTGCCATGGGAAATAGACTGCCACCTATTGTAAAAAAAATCAACCGATGCTAAATGTTGAAGTGCACGACTACATCGATAGGCTGTAGGCATGCGCGTCTGCGCGAGCGTATGTGTGTTTGTGTTAGAGGAGGGGCACGTACAGTGCCAGTCAAGTGTGAGGCAGTTCTGATTTGACCGTAGTCAAGTGCACACGTATAACATTTAGCTCTCCTTTGTATTTTATGAGTCTGTGCATATAGAAAGTCAGTTAGAGTCAGTCATCAGTTAGTTTTTGTAAAGTCAGTTAAATAAATAATTTCGTAAAATAAATCAATAAAGTCGTCTCCGCATTTTCCTCACCTACAACCCTTCAGGTTATGGGCCCAGCAAGCTTCACCACGCTTTTTCTCTTTTGTGCGTTTTACTTTTTCGTGTCCCCGGGAGGAAAAATGGTGAACAGGAAACCAGCTCTGGCGGAAGAGAAGAGCGAGGAGATCGCGCTTTCAGTTGAGGAGGAGCTCACGGTGACTAGGACTGAGGATGAGGCCGCAGCGATGGTGTTGACACCAGGATCTCCCGAGGTGACAAACACAGCTTTGTTTAAGGTGCAAAATGTCGGTAAGTGAGAGAAATATAATTAAGTGTTTTGTATCGAATCTCGGAGACAGAGCTACGCCAAGAAGCAGTTAAAAACAAGAAAAGGTCAGCGAGTTCCTAGAAGAACTCGGGAAAAATAAGACTGTATACTCGCACGCGATAACAAGGGTGCCGCGGGTTCGTGCTCAGTGGACGAAGGCTGTATTCATGTAATACTATAAATTTCGAAGGTGTGTGGTAGATATTTTTGGAACTTTTCGCTGTGGCTTGCACAGTCATGTAGGGCTTGTGTTCGGCCACGCAGGACTGTGTAGGTGCCCAGCACACAATAGTGCTTTTTGTTCGAGCACGTTTGTGTGCACCGGGCCGAGTGACTAGAAACGACTTGTGTTCGGTCGGTCTAGGTTACTTCTCTAAAGACTCCTGATATTTGTTATGTTTTAGAATTTCTGATTGAAAACGACATTTTGTACTTGCTGAATTTTCTCGACCTTAAGGGCGGAAAACTAACACTACCAGGAGATCTTTTTAAGGAAGATTTCGAAAATGGAAATTCTGCTCAAAATGAACCCAGGTTATTTGTAAAGTCGGTCGATGTGAATAAGACAGTTGACAAGATTAAGTCAGTTTATAAAACGTCTGATACTGATGCTCTAAATGCCATCGGTAATGGCAGAAAACGTGACGAAAAATTTAAGTTAGACAGAAAGGCAGGCATTGAGAATACGTCGAGAAGACGAGTAGAAACCGTTTTCAAACTAAACACAAGCGAAACCCTGCGAACAGAAAGTATAAAGAGAATAGAAACGGTGCCAAATAAATATAAATGCAGTGCTTGAACGACAGTCGACGTCAGACGAAAATAAATTTTCAAAAATTACAGAAAACAGTCCAACGCAAAGACTGGGAAACCTGATGGCCGAATTCGACCGTATGTTAAAAGGACAGAAGGAAGATAAAAGAAAGGCTGCAGAGAAAAGAAGACGGAAAAAGGAAGGCAGGAAGCAAAGCGGGCAAGGGAGAAATTTTATGCGGTCCTTTAGAATTACGACCAAAGGCTGAATATGTGGAATGAGAGGCTCGTAAAACTTGAGACACTGGCCAACTCCAGTCCCCTCTCACACTCCACGTCAAGACCCGAAGGAAATCAGATTGAGTCAGAAGGCCTGGCAGAAGCTGCTGGAGGTCAACCCATGAGGGTGGCATTGACAGCGTCATGACCCCAGGATCGCCTTCAGTACTTCAAACTGCGACGACTGGGACCATGTGGCCGATAGATACCCGAAGGCTGGAACTGGGCCTAATAAGTGCTACACTTGTGTCACTTTTGTAAATGACATACCATCCCACAAGAAGTACAGTCTAAGATGTGGTGAGCAAATTAAGTCAGATTCATGGGATTTTAAAAGGCAGGGGCGTGGAAGCTGAGGGCATTGAGGTGGCCACAGACGTGGTTATAGTAGTGGCCACCTAAGTATCCGGAACTTTAGACATAAAAGGGACTCTAGCAATATCAGAGATAACAAAGACATCAAAAGCCAGAAAGTGTCTGATCAAGGCCAAAATGAAAAAAAAAAAAAAAAAAACGCGTTGGGATCAAATAAATTCAAGTCTCTGAAGTTGATTGAGCCCCTTAAAACTCTGTTTTCAAACTCTGCGGATTGGGTAAATAATATAGATTTAAATGAAACTAATCAAATCAAATTGATCGCTGATTCAGGAGCGACCGATCATTTTACTAAGTCTAAAAAATTATTTTAAAAAAAAAAGTACAAACTCAGACTCATCTGCAGATTTGAGAACGGAGGGAGTGGGAAGGATGGTACTTAGAAATGGTAAAAATGAGGTTGAGTTGAACGGAGTAGTTTGTGCTCGGGACTTGGTCGGGAATTTACTCTCCTTATGAAAATTTGCTGACATGGGTATGTCCATCTATTTAGATGATTAAGAAATTAGCTTTTTCGATCCTGTTACAGAAAACGTCTGGATATAAGGAATATACCAAAAATCGTACCGGATAGTCAAATTCATAAAGTCTTATAGTATAAGAGAGTTTGACCAAAGACAGATCGGAAGTAATAAAAGAAAATACTAACGGTAGAGTCAGAAGCACAGACTGGTCCTGAAAAGTCAGTTTCGGAATATAGTATAACTGATGAGTTGGGAAGCTCGATTAGAATGACTGAAAAAGGTGACAGTTCTTTTATATGTTCTTGATGCAAGATAGCAAGTTTTACGAAGTCGGAATAGTAGAAGCTGAGTTAATAAACGAAGTGCAGAGTCCATTCTCTGAAAAATATAAAATATTTAAAGATAAAAACGGGGCTATGCTGTGGCATGTCAGGTTGGGACATGCGTCACTAGAATATCTCAGAGAATTGCAAAAAGCATACCCGGATATTAAAAGTCTGAAGGAGGCTGTCTTTAGTGATACAATAAGGACGTGTGACGTGTGTCTAAGAACAAGGTCTCAAAAATTGCCTTTTCCCTCCGTGCGAGAAAGAGCAGCCAGACCACTTTAGATCATCCATTCAAACACAATGGGAGTAAGAAGTTCGTCATCTTTTCTGAAAAGGTACAAATTTGTATCTGTATTTATTGATGACTTCTGAAGATGTGCCGTGGCATACCCGACGAAAAACAAAAGTGATACGAGTGAATGCTTTGAAAATTTCGCCAAAGGCTGTAAAAATTTGTTAGGATATGATACTAAAGTTTGTTATCTAAGGTCAGACCAGGGTACAGAATTTATGGGAGGATCCACCCGAAAGGTGTTAGATAATCTTGGAGCGGAACTCCAGTTAAGCTGTCTGGATACCCCCGAGTTAAATGGCACGTCGAAAAGGCTGAATAAAATCATCCAAATGAAAGTCAGAGCTCTTATGTATGATTCGGGACTCCCAGAGAATATGTGGGACTTGGCCTTGAACGCGGCCGTTTTTGCGTACAATCGCACTCTGCATCGTTCAAAACTGGGAGAACTTGACAGTAGATATAAAACTAGATGAGTGGTTTTTGATCTTTGAGAAAGAGAGGGAAGAGATGACGACATCGGAGGAAGAGCCTCCAGTCGTATGAAGAAAGCCAGGAAGGCCAAAAAAGTCAACGGCGTTAGAAGCAAACATGGCAGATACGAACCTAAATTGTAAAAATCCAGTTATACATGTCAGTTTTGCGGGTTTGGCTATTGCTAATGACCTCATAAAAAATCTAATTTTTAAGAAATATGATACAGATATGGCAGATAAAAATATGTCTGCGGAAGATCTCACTCACTACCTGCTTCTGGCTGAAATAAATGAAGACCCGTCTTCATACAAGAAGCAATAAAGGCAGCAGATCGGAAAGGCTGGATTCGAGCGATACAAGATGAGCTTGATTCAATGGCGAAAAATGATGGTTGAATTCTTACCGACAGACCTGTGGGTCTTATAAACGGCAGACGCCCAAATATAATTACCTCCCGCTGGGTACTTAAGAAAAAGATCGACTCTCAAGGGCAGAAAAAATACAAGGCATGGCTTGTAATTCGAGGGTTCAAAGACAAAAATGAATACGATTTGACAGAAACTTATGCTCCAGCCTGTCGAGATTGTGTCGAGACTGACCTTAATCAGAACGGTTCTAGCTCTAGTAAATAAACTAAATCTAATTACATGTCAGCTAGACATAAAAACATCTTTCTTGAATGGTAATCTTGATGATGAAATATATATGGAGATACTGAGGATTGAGGGTTGTGTCAGACAATCCAGCTAATGCCTAGAACAGAGGTGCTATATGTATACCCACAATTGCCGCACCTTCTTCTAAGCAATGTGACGCATAGGCCTATCAGTCGACATGCGTGAGCACTAAAGCTGAGATTGTTTTCTGGCCAGCTATTTGACAAAAATAAAAATGATGGCTGCTGCTAGAAAGAGCTGGAGGAGATACGTATAAGATCTTTTGAGCAACGGTAGTCACCAAACCGTATTCATGCTTGTCAATGCTAAAGAGTAGCTTATGAATCTTATTAGATACGTGACGCACGTTTAAAAAGATCTTCAAGTTTATCAAGGATACCATGCGATGGAACAGTTCCACAAGATCAAAGTGACATTTTCTCTGCTTTAAGAACTGGACGTTCCATGACACAAACTCCTGCAGATCTTCGAAATTAGTGAGCAGATCGTCGATGGCTTTGTCTATGAGTACCCAAGCTCAATACGTGTCAAGTGAATTCATTCACGGTAGCGCAGCATCAACTATCAGACGTTCTTTAGGTACACTAAGACGTATCGGATACATTTGTGCCTCGTAGTGGGCTTCTACCTTGACGACCAGAACTCTCGCTTAAGCAACTCGCCAAAGAGGACAATAATTTATCTTCCAAGGCTGTAGATTGACAAAGTGCTTATAAAAAGTCTCGGCGAAATCAAGGAAGTTTTTATAAAGAAACTCTAATCAGTGAAAAGAAGTCTAAGCAATAAAAAATTTTTGTTTCATCCACTCTGAGATGTAATCAATCCCAGTCCACGATAGACACTTAAAAGAAGGAGTAGTCCAGGTGCTTCTTCAAGGAGTTTAAGATTTAACTCACAAATAATGATCAACAGCATAAATACTGACGCTAAGAAGTAAAAAAAAGCCTTTAGATGACAAGAAGTCGAATGGTGCAGAAATTTCAAGAAACCAACGTCTCGTAAATGGATGCTTAAATATATAAATTATAAGTAAAGTTAATTAAATAGACGCTAGAAAAATATCTCTATTTTGACTGCTTAATACGTATTCTGTATTAATATTAAATTGTACGGAGCTATAGTTTACACATTTTTTTTACTGGACTAAAAGTGCTTTATATTTAATAAATATTCATGTAATACTTTAACGATATTCTGCAGCTTCCTATCCTATTCTTAACCCCTTTACTGTTTTTTCAATAATAATTAATTATTTATAGGCAATATTGTCATGGGGTAGATGAAATTGGCCCAGGGGAAAAGTTTTAAAACAGTGTATTAACCCGAATACGTGTTTTTTCGTTTGTTCTCCTGCGTGGTACATATTTTATTATTATCTTTGTTTATTTTATAAACAAAGAAAATAAAGCAACGTTGTACATTTCAATTCTCTCTAACAAAACTTAAGAGAGTGAACAAGTGGAGAAAAAAGATGAAACAAATGGAGACAACTTTCGACTTTTATATGCTTGACGAAAGAACATCTGGAAGAGTTTCCAGATCGTTTGCGGGAATCGTTAAAATCCTCTGGGAAAATCAGATTGTTCCTTTAATATTAAATAATATAATGGAAGAAAAATACTCTTAGAGACTTAGTAAAATCATGGAGAAATTTTGATATGCAAAGCAGTAGCAGCACTGCCGTCCATAGAAAAAAAAGCGTAAGTGTCCATTTCATCGAAATCGACTTACTTATACCGATTGGTTTGTTAGAAAAATCCCTCGTCTAAGGGCATTTAAAAAAATTGGATATCTAGTTTTGCTTTCTAATAACAACTAATTAAACCTCAACAAAAATCTGCCATTCCATTGAAAAAGAAAAAAAAGCCGTAACAAAAATTTGGGAACTGGGCCTGGGATCCAGGGGAAAAAAGCCATAAAAGCACTTATACTTATTTATTGGATAAAGTCAATAAGTATGGCCCCACAATCCAACATTAAGAAGCTGTAAGTCTTATAAGAATACGTCAAAATGGAAGAACACATCTTTTTATTTCCCGAGGAAAAATCAACTTTTCCTGCAGTAAATGGAAAGACCACACCTCATACACCTTAATAACAGTTGTTTATAAGCAAAAGTCACTATACTCATAACTGCATAAAAATAAAAATATTTTTCGTTGATTTTCTCCGTTTGACCCTGATTGCAGCTACGATTTTTTTACCCTGGGACGGCAGATCAGCTATTACGGGGCGAGATATTGTGGGTGCCCACTGGGATGCGATACCTCGAGTGCTCTCTCTGTGAAGGGTGATTATCGGACAGTATGCAGTAAACGGTATTCAGAGAAAAATCTGCCCACATACAGCCGCTAGGTGATTTCTCAGAAGGTCTAAAAAGCTCTAGAAAACAAAAGACGCTGCGCGGATGACAATAAATTGTTAAAAGCAGCTAGTTCGGGTGGGCAGCCTTGGATAGCAAAAGAAAGTTGAAGTAAGCGAGAATATTTTCCAAACATATCAAATTGGCTGTGAAGATCAATCAACGGTGAGAACGCTCGGATGCAGGCTATAAGCGTAGTGAGATAGTGCTTTTACTAGATTCCGATGCTACAGCTGGAGCTGGTGCTGCTATTGGTCTTAGATCGGGTGATCTGGGAGACGATCTTAAGAAGTCACGCAGCCCTTCCTATATACTATCAGCTATTTTTTTACTTGCGATGTTAACTAGATACTAGTAATTACCATCTAGCGAGTGGTAGGTAGTACTATTAAGCGCACAGTTTAAAGTTAAATTTACGTGTGATATTTAAGAATCAAATTTATATAATTAATTGTAGCAAATGTAAAAAATTTATTTTAGTAATTAATAGTGAATGAAATAGTTTTTCGAAAGGTAACAATCCTCTTGTTTTAAAGAGTTTGTAGTAAATGTTTTGAAGCAGTGGCAGAGCTACAGGTGCTAGAAAAAATATTACTCTTAACATAACTGTTCAAGATCTTTCATTCATGAATTTTCGATTGATAAAGATCCACGGTTTCATGCATACTCACACTTATACTACTCTATTTAATGTCTTTTTACTATGAATATATATTTTTACTACACTTCACTTTATTTTCGTGGTCGTAAGTTGTAGCATTGGTATGACCCATCAGGAAATCTGAGTGGCTGTACTGGGACTTCACCTTATTTCTCTGATTTATTTTGGAATAGTCTTGTGGACTTATGCGCTCTGTTTATCTTGTTAGCATTGGGTGGTTTGATCTCCTGATTGGATCTTGTAGGAGGCTGTGGGTCTGCAGTGAACTGTGGAGTTGTCCATGCCAGCAGGTTGAAGTGTGCATTCGGGCGTTGGTGGCAATCGATGTCCTTGGTGTGGGCAAGTTTGAGTTGTGGAACGGGAAGCTTCATGGTAGTTCAGCCCACAGAGACATAGTAGATATTTCATGCCACATGAGCCACGATAGGAAGGGAGCTATTTTATTTTTGTGCAAAGCTGGCACAAAAGTGTTCTGGAGCCTTTGAAAGTGACTGCCGATACGTGGAGCTACTCGTCTGAGCTGGTTTGGCAATGTCTAGGTGACTTATTAATTTTGTTCGCATGCTTGCGTAACAGTGGATTTAATCTTTCGGCCAAGCCGAATAGATTTTTTTTTTTTTTTTTAAGTTTAAGTCAGTCGTACAATCTTACGTGAAATTGGAGCGTATGTGCCAAGAAAAAGCATCGGCTTGATACAGAGGACTGATGCCAGTGTGTCAAAGAGGCTGTTCAAGCCTGGCCGGCAGTCAGTCTTCTCTGTGCGGGTGATCTTGGGTAAGTGTGGCGTCCAACGTGGAGTTGTGGAGTTAGAGTGTAAGTCCTGAAGAGAAGCATCTTTGTGATGCGAAGTACTGATGCTGGCGTGTCGAAGCTGACGTTCCAGCATAGACGGCTATTAGTCCCCTCTGTGCTGGTGAGCCTAAATGGGTGAGTCGTCTAACGTGAAGTTGGAGCGTAAGTTTCGAAGAAGAGCAGCAGCGTGATGTGAAGTACTAATGCTGGTGTGTTGAAGTAGGTGTTCGAGCGTGTATAATGGCTAGTCTTCTCGGTTTGGGCGAGCTTGAGTGGTGCGTCATTTGGCGTGTACTTGGAGCGTGAGTCTCAAAGAGAAACCTTGGCGTGATACGGAGCACTGATGGCAGTGTATCAAAACGTGGGTTCGAGCGTGGACGGCGATCACTCTCCTCAGTTCGGGCGCGCTTAGGTGGTGCATTGTCTGACAAGTTAATTGAACTGGGTGGATTAAATCTTCTGCCTGTTTCTTTAAGAATGACAATGCGATCTGTTAAGGGGGCTCCTACGACTACTGCTGAGGTCAAAGACAACCAAAAAATAAAGTTTTGTTTTTTAATAAACAAATGTGTCTGAAAATCATTATGATATTTTTAATAACGTATGAAGTGGGAAAAATGATATTTATGTGTGTAGTTTAACTTTGTACGAAAAATTAATTATTGTTTTGACCAGTCTAGTGCATACGAGGGTACACCACCAGACCAGACCACTTGTGTTGGTGTAGTATAGCGATGTAATATATAGGTATATGGTATATATATATCATGAACAAGTACGTCTGCTACTGACCTCCCGGACACTATTTGTTTATTTCCATCACAAATATCTCGCTAAAATGGTCCTTTATCCACAATTTTTAATACAGCATATTACAGAGGAAGACTTCATCTACAAAACGTATATATTTAGTCTGCTGGGACATTTAATTTAGGTTTATTATAAACGAAAACAAATTATTTTTCACGCTGCCCCATAGGAACACGTGCTAATAGTTACAACTTTGAGCTCGGATTTCTCAAAATTTTGACCCATTCGAAATATAATTTAGACCACCATTAAATTCAGTAGACTTTTATTTACAAGAAATAATATATCTCTGTTTGGGGACTTTCGTGAAGGAGCCCCCTTAACTCTCTGCTTTTTGAGTGAAGAAGTTGCATTCCAACAATAGCTGAGCCCAAGATACTTCGAAGGCAATAATACTGGTGGTTAGTACAGAGGCTAATATTTGCTGCTTTTTTCTTTGAAGGTTCGTTGCAAGGTGCTGGAATCTACTGTGTAACTAGTGCTCACGAGTTTCGAAGTTTGTTGGTCCTTCTTGTCCATATCATTCTTGTGCTTGCTGTTAAGTTTTGTAGGTTAGGTGTGTCAAGCGCTACTAGGTGTTTCTCTCTACCTAGAAAAAGCATTATTTGTTGCTGATAAGGTCTACGTTAGTTACTAATGATGATTGACTCTGAGGCTCGTGGATACCTTTCTGCAGTAGTAAAGAGTTCTTTGCAAATGGGCCCATGTCAAGCGTCAAATTGTTGGACACAACCTATTGGGGTGCACGGCTCTGAATAGTAAAAGGGGGTTGAGGTGGTCGAAAATATTCTCCAAAGATGTCGAATTAGCTGTAGAGGTCAATCAACAGTAAAAATGCTGGGATGCAGGCTTTAGGCATGATGAGGTGGTGCTTCTGCTGGACTCCGATGCCACCGCTGGAGATAATGCCGCTAGTGGTTGGTTAGGCAGCGACTCGCAATAGTCGAGCAGGGTCCGTCGCCAGTGTACTTGTCTGATTTTTACAGTGGATAAACAATATTGCCACGTTATGTAGACAATGATGGCGAGAGAGGGTGAAGTAAAAGTCGGCACACTGAGTTTAACATGGTATTAACCATTGGTGTTTATTGCAATTAACTATGGCTCTACAGCTGCCACTGCCGTACCGCATGTCTCGTCAAGCGAGAGCCTGGCAGAGGCTTAGAACGAGTGATCTGGTAGGATGATTTTAAGTATTGCGCAGCCCTTCTTATAAACTCTCAGCTACTTTTTTACTTGAAATGTTTACCAGAAACTAGTAGTTGCCACCTAGCGAGCATTAAGCAGTACTATAAAGTGCACAAATCTATCTAAATAGATTGAATTTCATAAATAGTACTTATTTTTATAATGAATAATTAATTATTAATAAAATAATATCCTGAACAGTAGCAAAAGGATACTCTTACAACATACCTAACACAACTTTTTAAAAATGGATTGTCCATTGATCTTAATAATATCTCGTTATTATAAGCTATATGATTTTCTTTCTTTTATATTTCAGTATCCTAATATAAGACAAGATACTCAAAGTTTGGAAATACTTATTTTTGTAGGTGTATTCTTAATTTTGAACAAATTGTTGTCCAATTCTCAACTGCCTTTTTATTGCATGTTAAATGCATTTTTTTAAAAAATTTATATTAAATTAAACTTTTTAGTTATCTAAAGAAGAGAGAACAATTTTGCAGGTTCCAGTCTTAAATATTCTTTATTTATTGCACTCAACTTATACTTATTATAGCTATTCTATCATCGTTCATGCGAAAGTCTTAAGATTTGTAAATAAGCTGACAAGCCTTGACGACTTGCATGCATCATACGTTATCACAGTAAATTAAAAAACTTTTTTTCTTTATAGCATTATTTATGTAACGTTGAAAATCATATTAAAACCACCAATAAGCATTTAAAAATAACAAAAGATCTTAATTATTTTATCCTGATACACCTTGCCTTGCAGGTGGCAGAAAATAAGACTTTAATAGTAGAAAAATCATTAATTTTTTCTTTTGCATGACAAAGATTCAAAATTTTATTTTTCGTTTATGTATGCGATATTTAATAAAGCAAATTAAGAAATACTTTATTGGTAACACTTATTTAAAAAGTTTGAGATACAAGTTTATAATAATTTAATAACGATCATTGTGGTTCTAGTGATCCTGTGCCAAAAAAATTTTCAAAGATTTTGTCAACGTCCATATTGATTTTTCGTACACATCACAGAAAAATAGTAGTTTTCCTACGAGTTTGAAAAGTCTTTGTTTGCGAACTGAGAGGTTTGCGGCCTGAGCCGAAGGCGAGGTCCGTAACGAGGTTTGGAAATGAGACTTTTCGAACGAGTATCGGAAAACTGCTTTTTTGCCCAAGGAAGTACCAGCCTCCCAAAACCACCCGAGGGTCGAAAAAATTTTTTTTCTCTCGTTCTTGTTAAAAAAAAGGCAAAAAAAAATGTAACTAAGGTTAAATTTAAGCATAGTTTAATTTTTGCACCTAGATCATGTAGTTACACTCTAGGAGACCCGTCAAAATTATTATTTTTAGCAAATTTTGCTTCCCTTTCGAGATACAGAATTTTTTCTTGTTTTCAAAGGCTACGTTGACGTATTATACATATTTTATACTTTTTGCATGTTTTTTACATACATGTATACATATAAATATGTATGCGATGACCAGAACATGCAACACATGTATGTGTACACAACATACATACGTAGACTGTGCCTCTAGTCTAGGTATATTCAGCTGTTTTTCTTTTCTTTCAACTTTTCTCTATATATTTATACCTTAGCTTGAGCAAGAGCATCGATCTATCGTAGCGTGAGAACATACATACCACATATCTATAATATATGTAGTAACAGCGTGAGAGGAAGGAAACTCGCAGCGTACATGCGAGAGGGGGAGACGGTTTTATAGAAAGTGTAGTTAAGAGAAGATTGAGGAGAGAGCTTGGGCTGTAGGGGGGGTGGCTACGCTTTTTCGTGACAAGTTTCCCTTCAAGTGGCTGTTCACGGCCTAACATAAGAAGTTTTTACTCAAAAAAAGGCACATTACATGATACGTCCAAACATTTAAGTGAATTTTAAAGCTTGTAGATTAGTTCTACAATTAGTAAATTTAGTTTTCAATTGTCAAGAACCAACCACGAGCCCAAATATATTATTTACCTTTGATGATAGCATACTTTCTTTTAAATCGTTGACTCAGTGTTGTGATGTTACTTTACTCTGAATCGTATGTTAAGAGTTATATTGGTATTTTGCACGTTAAGCTGGCATTAGCCTACTGCTTTAACTTACATCTTTCGCAATACAATAGAAACGTACTTTGGTCGTCTCTATATCTCACGTCTTCGTAAAGGTCTTTGTCGTACGTTAGCCATTTGAGTTTTTTTACGAGGGATCTGGGCACAAGAGCAGTAAAGGCGACGGTGGCTCAAACGGAGGTACGTAAATTCAATTGTTGTTAGGCATAAGAGAGAATGCAGAGAGGGGCGTCTATCGCACATGCATAGACAAGAAAGTCCTTATAGGACCCTTTTCATAGTACACTAGGCCCATTAGCCTGCACAAACAGGTGACACCGGCCTACATCATCGTGTGTCAGGCACAAGTGTGCGAAAGAGAGAGATTAAATAGATATATATTTTTTTTATTGTTCATCATCGCCCGAGGAATCATATATGGCTTTTTTTACACAAGAATAGTGTTTTTCAGCCATATGTGCACCTGAGTTATGACCAGATGTTTATATATACATATAAATCATTTAAGTTTGTCGGTTGTAGTGTACTGTATACATACGTATAAACATCTGGACCAACTAAGTCACACCTATGATCACGTTGTCAGAGCGACAGATAAACAGTTAATCGACCTTTGAGAATCACAAGCACAGGCGAGACCTGAGTGGTCACCAGATGGTTACCTATCTAAATACTGACCGTGCCAAATGCAGCTTAACCTCGAAGATCGACGGAACTACAACTCTACAGTTGCGCCACCGCGACCCCCAAATAGATGTATATACATCAGGTTCCTGGCCTCCTGGCACCTATCTTTCTCTCATTCTCTCCTTTCCCTTTTCTATTTTTTTTTGTTCTGCCTCACTCGAGAAGTGCGTCTTATTTACTTATGCGTTGTCTTTTTCTCTGTTCGAGAGGGAAAGGATTTAGAGAAGGAGACAAGCTCTAATGAACAACACACAATTTCTATAATTGATAAAATCCTCTAGATTATAGGCAAAGGCCCTCAAGCTGCAAAAGCCCGGTCATTTTCAATTTATCCTTCTCTAGAGAATAGATGGCTTAATTATTTCGAAAACAGCATAGAGAAAAAAAAAAGGATCTCATAGAGAAAAACGGTAGCACGTCCAGCTTACGGCTACAAAAAAAAAAAAAAAAAAAAAAAAAAAGATAGGTAGTATATAAAATAACACAATAAATAAGAAGAAACATCTCATTTAAAACTCTAAAGATATGAGAAGCTCACGCGGAAAGCGCAGGGAAGTAAATCCCTCTCCCCGCGCTGTATATATATATTTTTCCAGATATAGGGCTACAAACGTTGTGTCTCCCAGCGGATAAAAGTATATTTACGGGTAATCTCTTCTAACGGGGCTCTTCGAACAATTAATTACGATCGAACTTTACTAACAGGTAAGTTCGTTTGATCACTAATTATTTTGTATTTTTTTTTTTTAGTAGGTTAGAAGGATAGGAGTCTATTTCTGTTTTATAATCTTCAGTTCAGTTACGTATCCACAATAAATATTTGCTAGTATAAAATTAAAAAATTGCATTATTAGCTGAAACTTGTTTCACTGGAAAGATGTCAAAAATAGTTTTAGCTAAAGTAAACAAAGACTTGAGACACTAAAGATCTCTTTCAGAACGTTGATTTGCGTTGGCAAATTCTGATGTAAGCCAATATTTGTACGTCCCTTTAAACATCCCTTTTCAACTTATTTATGAAAAGAAAAAGAAGCTCTGGTTATTTTTCTAAATAAAAACTACTTATTACGTAACTATTTTATATATTATACCACTGATTCTGGAACTCTCATCAGGAGCAAGACCGTTTCAGTAACCTCCACCTCCTCTCAAAAGAGTCGCCATAATCCAATGCGTCACTTTATACTTCTCAAACATAGGCCAGCTAAGAAGAGGTTGTGATGTTTCATGTCATATCCAATCCTTTGTATTTATTACTTTGAAACACATAGCTCTATTCTGCCATTATAAAAATCGAATGCTCAGAGATTCTTAAGGATTTAGCTGTATACCGGCTTCTGCAATCGCCTGACGTAACGACTTACTTTTTCTAAAACAAGCTACCATAACAAATATCGAACATTACGTGCAGTCCCCAAGCAACCCTAAAAAAAGCTCGTCTTACAAAATAACTTTGTACTATTTTATCTTAAAATAAACACAATTAATAATTTCAACTTTTTTTCTGCGTTTATTTGTAAGAAACATAGTACACAATTTCGACAGCAACTTTTAGTGATTTTAAAATCCAAGAGATAAGCGATTTTGTTTAGTACTGCAATACAACTGTGTTTGCATCTATTAAAAACAACGAGATAGAGCTTTTAAGAGTCTTTTAGACCCATAACATATTATATTCTCATTAATTGCAAGCATTTAAAAACTTCTTGCACATACTAATGTTTTCCATTTATTTTTCTCATCAAGTGCTGTAAGCTGTAAAATTTTGAATATTTTATATTATTTGTTTCAATCGGTTATCTTCAACTTTACCTAAAATACGAAACTATCCGAATAAATATTACTTGGTTGTTAATAAAATTGACTTTTTTATTTGAATATCTTTAGAATTAAAATTCTAAACACTTTAAACAATTGCTACTTTGATGGATGTAATAATTACTAAGAAAAATTTGGATAGCTGACGTATGGCAAAGATCTTTACAAGGACGTGAGATAAAGAAATAAATAAAGTACACTACTGTTTCATTACGAAAGATGTCAATTTTTATCAGTAGGCAAACGCTAGCTCACCGTGCAAGACACTCACACTACTCCTTACGTACCATTTTGTGAAACATAACACCACAACCCTGAGTCAATAATTTAAAAGTTAAGTAATTAAAGGCAAGTACAATCTTTTGGCTGGCAACTAGTTCCTGATGTTTAAAAATTAAATTTATTAATTTCTTGAACGCATCTTTAAGCTTCGCAGTTTGCTTTAAAGTTTGGACGTAACATTTATCATGCACTATTTAATAGTTAAGATAACTGAAACTACGAAAATCATTATTACATCGTTAGAAGCTTAAGTCATAATATTTTGAAACAGATGTGACCAACAGAACATGCCATTGACTAATCAAGTTTGCATTGATAAATAACTACTATGTACAACAGACATTCTAAAAACTATTGCATTGATTTATCAACTTAAACTTGTCAACTCTAACAAAAAGAATCGTTATGAGTAGTTGTTTCACATTATTTAAGTTGCACATAACAAATTTTCTCAAATCAGATGAAGCTTATCAACCCTAATGGAAATATTTATTTTCGACACACCGTGCGTGGGGACTTGATTCTAAGCCATCTGTTGTGTCTCTAAAGACCTTAATTTACACACGCTACTCACAGCTCGTGCTGCACATTAATGCAAATGCATGTATACGTAAAGGTCTTTGCAGAGCCACATTAGGTTGCTCATAATCTCGTTCTTTGTGCACGCCATGTTGAAAACCCCACACGCGCAAGAGGTTATTACCCCACGCACTAGTATCGTTATGTACTATTTAAGTACTTACTTCACAATACCTAAATTGTACACAACAATTTTTATAAAATCGAATTAAGCTTGGTAATTTTGTTGATGAATAAAGAAAACGATTATTTTGAAAAGTTGTTGTACAATAGTTAACTTATTAATAACAGCATTTTATAATTTCTTGTATTTTATAAATGTTTTGTATCTTATACTATTCGTATTATATACACATATTGTATACATGAACAAAAATTTAAAGCTGAAATCTTTGTCATGCAAAAGAAAACATTTTTAATTGTTTTCACAATTGTGCTCACAATAACGTTGTATTTTCTGCCATTTGTAAGGCAAAGTGTGCAAGGATTCAACAATTTAATTTTTTATTATTTTCTGCTTATTTATGGTTCTGATATGATTCTTATTGTTACATAGATAAAGTTGTACAGGCAAGTCGTAAAGACTTGCCAGTTCTATTACAGATTTTAAGACTTCTACATCAACAACGGTAACTTAGCTTTGACAAACTTTACGTAAGGGTAACAAGTAACTATTATCGAAAACTAGGACCTTTGAAATTTTCCTTTCTTCTTCAGAAAACTGAAAAGTGAAATGAAAATCATTTTACACTTGCATCTTGTAGGCAATTAAAAAGGAGTAGAAAAGTAAAAAATAATTAACTTTAAAGTAAGAACCCGATTACAAGAAACCTTCGGCTGCCAAACCTAAATGATTCGACTCCTATGTTGTTGCCGAAGCTGGCGTAACTGTGGCGATAAGGCGCAGGTTTGGACCAGCTGTTGCTGCCAAAGATTCGACTGTTCAAGCTATCTGCTACCGTTGATTGACCTTAAAATTTGGTATTAGAGTTCACAAATGCACTCATAAAAAAAATGGATTTAACTAAGTTAGTTAGAACGTCCTGCTGAGAAAAGCAAATCATGTAAAAAAGCCTGTTTATCAGTGTAACACCAAATTCAAGTTAAATTGACTGAAGCAGACAGCTTAAGTGTTTGGATCTTTGACAGTCGTAGCTGGCCCGAACCTGTGCCTGCTCACACGCCACAGCCGGGACAGCTTTGGCACAAAATTGGCCCAGACCTGGAGTATTTGGCCCGCATGTACGCAAAAGGTTTAATTTCCGTTTAAAAATACACTTATAAAAGTTGATATTTTTTGACAGTGAGTCACTTTCCTTGTATTTAGATACTGAATGATAAGGAAAATAAAATAATATAGCTTATGATTACAAGATATTGTTGACATGAAAGGACAATACATTAAAAAAAAATTGTGTTAGGTGCATTGTTAAAGTCGTATCTGTTAAAAAAATCTTATAAAAAAAAATTTTAATTGACACATTTTTTCTTAGTATTACAACCAGATGTCATGCAATAATTAATTTTACAATGAAAAACGGCAACATAGCAAGAGCTTACTTTTCTCAAAACTTTTTTAACGTAACTAAAGTTTCAATGTGTATTTATTAAAATATTGTTAGCAAAAAAGCCAACCATTAATTTTTTTAAGTAAGAATGTTTTATACATCAATGGAAATATACTATTTTACTTGGTATACAAATCGTTGGATAATAGTGATTACAAAAGCATTTATATAAAAACTTAGTTCTCCTAGAGATGTAAACCATGAGAGCATATTGGCTGGGATATTATTTGTTTGATCTATATTCAGATATGAATTCCACTATTTCTCACGTAGTAGTTTAAGAAGTATAGTTTAATTAACTTGTATGTAAGATAAATGCTATGATGTAAGAACATTGCACTGTCATTTGGCATTTAACCACATTTAATAAAATACTTGGAATGAAAAATTCTCTCTGTTTTAATGAAATTTTTGCTAGATAGAGAACGCTTAGAAAATAAACACAATACATTTTTTTAAGTACCAGATACATGTTCCTAATTTCATAACCTGTATGAGACTAGACTATTCAAATTGCATTGTACACTGCTTAGGATTAGAGAATTACAAAAAAATTTTACAGTTATGTTTACACCGTACCGAGCAATAACATCTCATAAAATGATATAATAAAATTTTATATTTACTTTGTACAACAAAAATTTGCATTCACTTTCTTTTTATGTACTATGCATAAAAGTAGGTAAACTGTAAGGTTTTTAATCTAGTAAGTATTGTGATGCAGTAAGAATACTCATCCGGTAAGGAGTCTCATTCACTATCATGCTACTGCCTGGTGGCCTCAAGTACTACTACGTTGGGAGTGCTACTGCGTTAAGTCCTATTACCCTTCTCCCATTACCCTACTACTACCTCTACTTCCTACTCCGCACGTTACTGCGCAGTGGGGGTTCCTACTACCCTACTACACTTTATTATCTCCAATCTCTTCTGAAGACATTACTGCACAGTAACCATAAAAAGCAAGTAGATCCCATTGTCGCACAGCAGTTCCACTGCTAAATTTGCTGCTCGCAGGTATTGAATTTGAAAAAACAGAGTTTATGTACATAATTCAATGGACAAAAATCAATAACAAAACTGAAACTATATAAGACTTTATTTTCTAACATTATATTTTAAGTAATAAAAGAAAACTGTTTTTGTTTACTAAATAGCATTTACATTTATTTCATGGACTTAGAAAAATTAAGGAAAAACTGTTTGTATGAGACAAATATATTTCCTTTTCTAGCATTATGTAGGTATCTGCGAAGAGTTTTTTCTATAGTATTGTACGGGAAATTTCCAGATAACGACGGTATATCGTGGAACAAAGTTTAATCTATAAGTTTTTTCGTCTTTCTTTGTCCTAGTTGTTGCCATGGAAATGGCTCTTTGAAGAGAAATACTATTGGTTTACCATCAGAATAAGGCAGTAGTATGCTTAACTTCTTAAAAACTGAATCCTCGACAGGCTGTTTGAAAACTTGCATATCAACTATGTAGTCCATAACTCACAAGTGCTTAGGACCTTCAGATGACTCCTCATTAGAGTGCTTCTTTTTTTAATACTTGATGTCCTCGTCACGAATCAATCCCTACTTGTTTTTTCCTTTGTCTGATTTTCTTCTCAGGGAGTTCAAGATTCTACTCCTCCTATCCCTATCCTTAAAATCTATTGCAATAAGAAAAAAGTGACATTCAATACTTCTGTTAAGTAGATTAAGCGCAAAGTTTCGCAATTAGTTTTAAGTCTCTTTTATACACCTTTGTACTTGTCATACGGTGTCTCATTCCGTACGTATATATTTTTTTTTCGTGTCCATTTTTGGCTGTAAATACCGTTTGAGAACTTTTTTGTTTTAATAGATAAATAAAATAAGACTACAAATCCATTCTTTCGACGATCAGTACATTTTGACGATCGTGATAATAATATCTAGTGAAAAATTGTACTTTTGTATTTTAATACGCAAACATTTTTGTAAGACAGAAATCCTTCTCTGTCAACCACCAGTTAACTCTAATTATAATTGCGTAATCTTTTTGTGTATGATGTCATTATTGCTTTTATTTATCTTGTTCTAGGAGGGGAGTATGTAGAAACTTAGAGCTCTACAGTACTGACTCCACCCTCCACGCTTGCTAGCAATTGCAGCGCTTTTTCATTGTAGTGGTTTACCCACTCACTATGTTTTTCTTCTTCTTTGTACAACTTTTAACCATAACAGTCACCTCATGACTCACTCCGTCAATAAAGTCTCTTTTGTTTTAGTTATGCACTTGTTCCTTGGTTTCTCCTTGTCGACTGAACTCCAAAGCTTACGGGAGCCCGTCCTGATCTCAGAGTCTACCTCAGTATTGTAGACCTTACCCCATTCTCTTTCTCTCTCTTTCATACCAACATAACTGTACCCACTTATTCTAACAGTGCCATCAAGAGCATCGTGCTAAGTACCATCGGAGATATTCAGATAGGTGCAATAGTCTTGTTAAAGTGCCGTGTGTTGTCTCGAGCAGGAGTATTTGTTTCCATATACCCTTCCCAAGATTATTAAGTCAACTCAAGTTTTCCTTACCATGAGTTACTTAATAAAATTCAATGAATTCATGTAAATTATTCATGAAAGAGCAGCTTTGGCTCTCTATTATCTTAATTTAGTCTTTAAATAAAAAAATTTTAAGAAGTTATATGTTATTCTTTATCTTTGTACGTCTTAAATCATGGCGTCAAGGGTCGTAATCTGTAAAACATTATTAAGAAGTGTCTTATAAAATGCATCACGCATCTCTTCATCTGACAGGGATTGTGTCCCTTGTAAATTTTGTAGCTTCTAAAGAACTTTTCAAATTTATCAATAAAGTCTGATGCTGTCAATTCATTAAGAAAATACCTAAAGTTGTATAGTTTTGCCTGATTTTATTTGATGACAAAAAGGTTAGATATTTCTTAAAAATTGCGTTAATTTATTTAGTCCTTTTTTTAGGTAACAATTGTAAGCTGTTTTCAAATGATACGAGTCATTAATTAAATTGTTTATTACGTGTCATATTTTTATTTATGATCACTTCATTTCTTAACTGACGAAAACGTTGAAGACTTGACAGTAGCATTAACCATAAACAGCAATCGTTTAACTTTGCCCTCCCTAGTCAAACGCCCTTTAATTCCAGTGACGACAACCATGGCACAGCACTTGTATCCACTTTGACGCCCATGCTCCTCCTCTCTTCAGGCAAATCTTAGCCAAAAGTCAAATAAAGAAGGACGAAACCTATATGAAAAACTTACCTACAATAAAAGAAAAGTCATTGCCTCTGCCCATGGTCCCTTTGATTGCGACTTCTGGCGGCTGTTAACCACCCTCTCTAAGCGTAGTAAGGTCACCTCGCTGATCTCAACAGACATCTTAGGGTCAGAGAGTATATCTTTTTTAATTTTACGTATGGTTAAGAAAAAGCTAAGTAAGAATAAAAAATGTAATACTAGTAGATAAACTATACATGTACAAGCACAATTCCCTCCTCTTCTGTGCTGGTGCTCGTACTTGTTCATGTACGAGCATAACCCCTTCTCTCGCCTTGTGCTTATTATGACAGTGAGTACAGTCATTCTCTCTCACCTGTGCGTGTTGTGGCCATGAGCACAGTAGTCCTCTCTTGCTTGTGCTCGTTCCAGCGTGGCTACGAGTTCTAGTTGTGCCCGTAGCATCCATGGCTATATCCGTAGCTACCATATCCGTAGCTACTATATCTGTATCGTATTTGCCTGGGTGTATGCCCTACTTTTGTGCCCGTAAGATTCATGGCTGCTATAAATGTCCCGGTCTTGTACCCATGGCTGCCAGATTAATGACCCTGTACTCGTTCCGCTCCTGTGCTTATCTGCAGTACCGTAAAAACCTCCACGCTCATTTGAAATACGCGCTGCTAGAATTTCATAGATGGATTGTTAGAAACTATCGAGCTAAGTGCTAGCTCCAGGGAGCTGGTATAGTCGTTGATCAGATCATGCGTGAGTACAAGCTCACCACCTCCCTATCACCTATGCTTGTAGAGCATCACTTCTGACCACTACTCTTTACTATTACCCTACACTCCACCACTTTGTAATGAAGAGCCGCGGTAAGGGAGCTAGGAGGTTCGATCAGTACGCGGAGTCGTAGACAAACACGTCTAACCTTAGCAGTTTCTAGCAGCTAAGCTCTTCATCTCATGAATACTTTCTTTTTTCTCTACTATCCTTATTTTTACTATGCTCAGTGGCTGTATGGATCCGACCCCCCTCCACTTACGCAAATACTAGGTCACTTTTAACTTTCAGGTACGAGGCTACTTCAGACATGGCACCTATATCTAAATCCAAACCATTTTAATAAGCGTATGCTTTGAAATGTACTTTTCTTAGTTTAAAATGAGTGTGCATTTAAAAATGTCATTAAACATTATTTTTGTTTCATTTAGATATTTACAGAACTAAATTTTTAAATAAAAATATTCTTGCCCTTACTCAGATTCGTACTTTGGTCTCCAGAATGATAGTAAGGTACGCAACCGACATGAAGTGTTACACAAAATGACTCCAAAATAGCTTGGAGAAAACCTTAGGATTATTTAAAATTAATAATGACTTCCATGCAACTAAAACCTGACTCAAAGATAACTGAAAAATGATTTAAAAATAACTTCAACATACCTGCTGTACCTATAAAATAATTTGAAGAAATTTTTTACTTTCATTCAGTGCTTTTTTTGTGGTAACCTTGATAAAAGCCCAAACAAAAAGCTCTTATCAGTAAGGTACAACCTTTGAATCTTACCTCTCCAAAACAAGCGTAGCCAAACATTTTAGTTAGCCTGATAACTGCTAGATAGCGTTAATAAATTTAATAAATGTTAAACAGAGTGGATAGCCACTAGTGCAATGGTTAGATTTACTTCATGGACTCAGGTAAATCCAGGAGAAATTCTTTATACAGTCTAACATTTTGATGTGCAGAGTTAGGTTTGTGCGCCCCATTATGAGGGGGGCAAACAATGGCTAGTTCTATATTATTGGTCGGAAAAAAACCCAAATGTAGAATATCGTGAGCCTTAAATTTGAATCTCTCCAATCAATGCTTTGTCAGTAAACGAAACACATGCACTTTTTTTGTATTGTGTAGCTGTTCTTGAAGAATTGTTCCTAAAATTTTCTACGGGAAGTTTCCCGACTCCCACGGTATACTATGAAAACAACGTTCTAACCATTAGTTTTTTTTTTGTGTTTATCTCAGAGTCGTTGAGATGAAAATGACTATTTAAAGAAAAAAACTATCGGCTCTCTATCAGAAAAGAGTGATAACAAAGCTGATTCCTTGAGAACTAAATCGTTGACAGGCTGTTAAAAGCCTTACATATTAACCATGTAATTCATAAATTGCTCATAACTTTCTCACAATCTTTTTTTTAGATAGTTTTTTCCCTTATCGATTACTATTTCTTGTTTCTTTTTTCTGTTTTCCTTTTTTTCTGCTCAGTCCAGTTGATACATGAACTTTTTACACATTTTGTGTTTTTTATTGTACCTTTTTTTTTTCTGCGCTCCTTGCGTACCTTGTCCCATGACAGTTATTAGATGAATGATGTAAGCAGAGTTGTATATCAGCCTTTATAGCTTTATACCCCACCACCATGATATCAACTACGTAATGCGTCAAATTCAATTGCTCACAACATTCAGGTTAAGAAAACGATGTTTAATTCGTTGAAAACTTTTCAGTTAAATTCTTCAACCAAGATTTTTTCTCATTATTATTCTTGGTAGAAAGTTTTTGATCCCACACGTCACTGGTAAATCAGCTTTCAGTTGGTTTATGTGACATAATTAATGAAAGATACAGCAAATTTTTTTGTCTTTTTCAAAATTCTTTTCCACTGTTCTTTTTTTTAACCCACTAAGATATTTCTCAAAGGTTATCCTCGGGTTTGGGGGGTAAAATGCCCTCAGTTTTTTTTTTTTGTTATATATCAAAATTGTATGTTTAAGGGCTTTAAATAAAGAATCCACCAGGTTATATAGGTCCCAAAAACTTTTTTGGGTCCTGATAGGGCCAAAAACATCTTTTTTCACGTTCCAATTTCTTCTTTGCGTTCAAATCATAGAATAAATCTGGAAAAATCCATAAGTATACGGTATTACGTGATTTTTAAGTATAATTTTTTTTTAACTGATTATTACTGTATGAGTCACATTATAACACTGATGATATTTTAAGTGGTAAGGTGTTTGATACTACGCATGCACATGTAGAATGTTTTACGAATTTCCTTGAATTTTTCTAAAGTCATTTTAATCTGCGCTGTAAAAAATACTTCATAGTAGCCTTGCCGAGTAAAACAGTCTAACATTCAATTGGATGAAAAAAAAAACCTGTCTGCATTCCAAATGATTCAGAATTCTAATCTTTATTATTATTCTCGCTAATCACTGGACACACGTTGTTGATTTTAAAAAGATTAGTCAGTACGTCAGTGGTTTAATTCACGTTTGACAAGTATCTGCCATGTCATAAATGATACAGAAGTGCAGTAACATAATAGCAACACCCAATTGTTCGTAGGCCATTAGCACAGCTGCAGCAGTATCTTTTTATTGCAGTTATATTGTCCTCATTAGAATCGTAATGATTGTAACATTCGTAAGTTACACTTCTTAAATTTTTAGATCTTACTCCAAATCTTACAATATCTGGATTAAGTTTTCAGAAACTTATACGAAGTGAATTATTCTCTTTAAGCGTTTCCCCTTAATGGGAAATAGCTTGCTGCAATTGATAGGATCCCGTAGAGGAAAGTTTTAGTTCTTTCAATGTCAGTTCTGGGAAGTCGAGTAAGGCAGAATAAAATATTTTTTTAAATGGTACAGATTTCTGATTGTTGTTTCAATCAGCTATTTTTTCATCTCAATAATTTACGACATTATTTCGCAAATTCATTCTTTTGACAATTACATCTAAATTATTATTGTATGAATTAGGTCAAACTGTATATTGTTTTGAGGAAAACAAGCAATTCGACAGTACATTCTAGCATTTGGAAGGGCTTAATTTTTGAATTGATGATGTTTTTATTTTTGTGCAACAATGCCATGTATGGCTTCAATAACCCAACGAAGTTTCATAACAAACGTTGATTCAATCGATTCTTTAGTTGTAAATTAATTTCTTTTTTTTTTGGCTGACATCAGTACTTTAATATCTTTTTTTCTAAGTTGTGATATCTCTGAATCCACGGTCTAGAATAAAAATATCTACTTTTTTTAAAGTACTCATAACCTTCAGATTTACTCGTTTGAGAATACATTGAGTGTCCACTTACTTTCTGGTTTCATGAAATTTGGTTAAATTTTCGTGAAAACTGAGTCAATTCATGTGATGATTGTTTATTAGATATTTTTATCTTGTCTTGATCGATCAAAACTTCAGATAATAAGTTAGTGATAGTTCCACATCATTACTTTGTAACTCAATTGAAATTGTTTGTTCTGGCACAGTCTCTGATTTTCGATTAGTGTCTTCTGTTGTCAGATTTTTACAAAGTTGAGTCTTTTCACACCTAAGTTTCGAGAAACATTTTTTTTTTTATGTCATTTGGTTTGACATAACAGTAATAAGTCTTGAAAAACTCTTCAGCCTGTTTCTTTGTTTGAATTATTTTCAAGTATATGTCTTTTTCCTTCCGCAGAAAGACTTAACACTTATAACATTTAGTATCATTTTGTTCACGTATTTTGTTTGGAGGCTCTTCATTTGTAGAACTCATTTTATTTTCTGTAAATAATTTGTTTATAAGTGTTAGTTAGTACTACATGTAAAAATTATGCTTTGGCGTTTCGGAAAACATTCCAGCTGTACATTGATTTTCTTTTAAATAATACTTGAATCACAACAAAAGCTTATTAATTTATCATGAAAACAATAAAAGATTAAATGGCTTCAATAAGCAATTAGCAATTATTTATAAAATACAATGGCTTTTTTTAACTTTGTATTTTGGCTAATATGTGAAATATCTATACATTTTACCGTACACTTTTAAGTCCCCACTAGTGAAACACTCTCCACTATGAAAACTCAGCAATTCATCATAAAAGCTTGAATATAGTGAATTTAATATACTTACCGTGGTTGTTAATAAACAATTAAAGAATAAACGCAAAGGTTTTAACAATCACTGCTAAATTAAGAGTAAAATTTAAAAAAAGAGTAAATTTAAAGGACAGCTCTTCTGTAAGATGCTTACAGTAGCTCAGGTAGCAGAGACGTAAGTATGGTGGAGGCAGTGGCCTGCTTTCTGCACTCGCTCGTTCGCCAGAACACCACTATGGCGCTGAGCACTGACTGTCACGCTGTCATCGTCAAACCATTCAACTTTTTAATGATAAGTCTTAACGAAATAATGTATATTTATTCATGAGATTATAATCTCAAGTATCAATTAAATTTAAAAACTGTTTTATTGGACTTAAAATAAGTTGTAATTTAAAATGCTACAAAAAATTTGATAATGGGGACTTTAACCCTACGTAGATACAAATATTTATTTTGTAGGATATACTGTTTTTAAACCTGCTAAAAAAAATTATTTTGTTATCAAAGATGTCTTTGAGCAAATAAAGCCACGTACTATTCGTCAATTAATACTGCACCTGAAACAGAGATCAATACCACTACTTTATCCCTTAAAAGTGGGAAAAAGGAATGGTATCGAGAAAAAAAACACCTAAAAATAAAAATGCTTTCTGGTCTGAATAAGTATAATATTGAAAAAAATATTTTATTACTTGTATCTGATAAGGAGTTTAAAAAAATGACAAATGCATGCATACGTATATTATGTGTTTACAGCTACATAAACACTACTATTAGTAGAATGATTGCAGATAATAATTAAATACAATCACTGTTTTTTAACTTAAAAATATGTATATTTACTCAATACTTCGGTAAGTTATTCGTAAAAGGACCATATATACATGAATAAATAAGTATCACTTACAATATTTAAAATATTTAACTGTTCCATAAAAAATTATTATACATTTTATTTTATTACAATCATTCTAAGAGTTGTACCAAAAAATTATCCTTTATTAATCATTGTCATAAGTGCTTAAAACTCCTTATGCTGTTCGTTCACTTGTTTTCTGTCATGAAAATTATAATTTCAAAGGCTAAAATATGTTTTGACTAGACAACTGCTATCAAACGCTTTTCCTCAATAAACTTTACGTGCAAGGATTTGATGTTGAGGCTTTAATTTACCCTACTCAAAAATAAAATAACTTTATGATTATCTCATGAGTAACATGGGACATTTTTCAAAAGGCTTATACACATCCCTAAGAAATATACTTTATGATGGTGGAACATGACATAAAGGTACAAAAATGAACGGGTTTCTTAGCAGCGTGTACACTAGTTTAATATTATGTCTGATTAATAATTAGTATTTCATCAATTTTTGTTATCACCATGCAACGAGAAATTTTGTTTTTTGTTTTTTATTTTTTGAAAAGATACTTTTTTTTAGTAGTCAAGAAATAATAGACTCTAATTTCTATGGCACCACGATTTAAGTGTGGTTTTTCATAGATACAAGTGCTTGAAAAACGGAAAAAATCATAAAAAATTTCTACCTGTCTACTTTTTGAGATATCGAACTTAAAAGTCGAAAAAATAATTTAATTCATAAGTGCGACATTAGTGTGATTTCCTGTTAAATTAACAGTGAGAAATGAGGGAAAAATAATAAAAAGTTTTTACTTGTGTATTCTTTGAAATACCTGTGTATGCATACACAATAGACTTCACATGGACAGAAAAATTGTTTACGTGTGCAAGTACTTATGTCTTGTTTTACTTCCATATAGAAAGATATATTAGCTCTGCTTAGCTGTCTGCATTGAATAAAAGTTTTAATCTTTCAATAAAGATCACTTAAAAAAATCATATTCCACAAAGAAAAGGCAATATTCTTGGTTTGGCACCACACGGCCTTTTGAAATTTTAACAGTCGATAAAAAATAGCCAAAAAAAGGTATATTAAAAGTTTCAAGAAATTTTATTGTCTCCATTTTATCAACTACTGCCGTAAGATGATTTTCTTAAGCGTTGGGATGATTCTTAAGGAGTCTTGAATCTTTTAGTGTTAAAACTTATCAGTTTGATGGTCGGCATTCAAAAACCAAAAAAGTTTCTTATTCATACACCATTTAATTTGGCAGAAGATTATTGACAATTCTTTAACGATTTTCTGTATTATATATCATTATATGTGACCATAATAAATATAGCAATAATATAATTATTGCTAGATGCATGACGTCAGGGTGAGAAATTAAATTTATTGGAGTCCCTACGATCAAAAAAATTGGCAACTTACTTTTTCTAGCAATTTGCGGTGGTTTATATAGTTATGGACAAAGAACTGGTATTTCTCTGAAGATACCAGGAACTTTATGATTATTAGAAAGTAACTAAAACTTACAGATCACAATGAGTAATTATAGCCAAATAGTCACTCCAGACATTCGTTGTTGATAATGTCAGCTAGAGTACTAGCATACGAGAACGCACTTTTTCTTCTTTAAGTGACGTTTAAACCATATTGAAAAAGTCATCATTAATAAGTATCTAAGGGTACCTGTATATGGAAGACCTGTAGTCTAGAGAACGCCAGCCAAAACTCGTTGGCAGTATATAACTCAAATCTTAGAACTGTGTCATACTCTACCGACTAACTTCGTCCCCCGGGACGTAGTTCCAATTTTATCTACACCACATGACTTTATATCACATCACTACGCCACACATTTCAAGTTTTATGACAAACAGTTACCACGGAGATTTAAACCCCGGACCTCCTCTACGCTGGACGAGGCCACAACCCACTTTTCTATGAACAATCCCAGTGTAAGAAATTCAATTTTTGCATTTTATGGTGAAGTTCGTAGCCTATTTTATTGTAAACTTTTATTTTATGTGTAATAATTTATTTGTTTATTTAAATAACTTTTTTATTTTTAATATTTTTTTTAGAAAACTTAGAAATGAGTATGTTTTAGTAGAGAAGATTTCCAATTTATTAAAAAATATTTATTCCTATATAATCAGTTCGTTGCTTGGACAAAAAACAAATAATTGTATATACAATTTCTTATGTTTTTAAAAAATTTTCAAAAAGGTAAAGAAAATTTTTTTTGTACCGTACAAATACTATAATTTTTTTTTATTGTGTTTCATTATTTCAGTTTTTTCTAATATGTACAGTTTTTCTTGTGTGGGTGTACACATACACGCTTTTACGCACACTTTACTCCCTCTTTCTAAATTGGTTAAAAAACCAACTTGTATGTCTGTTTAAAAATTGGATAGGTTTATCAACAAGTAATCTTTTGCACCTAAAAAATTTGAAAACTCTGACAAATCATATAAATGCCATTGAACGTGACTTTTTTATAAACTTACACGGAAAATTTTGATTTTTTAAAATTAAGCATATATTAAATAATGGTACTGTCAAATGAAATGCAATTATTGTAGGTACTTTTTATGCTATTATAATATACGTTTGACATCTTAATAATATCTGTCAAAAGAATCTATGTGTTATGCTTGTGCTGAAGGAGCATTCACTGGCATGTAATACAATACTACCCTATAAAAGGAAGCTATACTACAGAATAACTTTTTTAAATTTTCTGTATACAATTATACTTTGGGTATTGAAAATGGACTAGGAACAAGTGTAAAATCATGTGTGACAGATATGAGCGTGATCTTATAGATGTAATCAACGTAGACAGTAGGGAGTTGCTTCAAAACCATCGGAAGATTCGATGAAATCACATAGTCTTGTACTGGCCAGCCTACACATTTATTTAATTGTATCGTGCCGTCATATTTTTTTTATTATCGTTAACTTATTAAATAATTATTAAAATTATACCTTATCAACTGAGGTACACTCATTCCCACGACAATCGCACCACCTTCGTACGCAATATTGATTCATAAGAGGTTTTTTTATCCTTAAAATTATATTGTCTGCCATGTAATTTAATAGAAGTATAACCTTATACTGGGGTATCTAAGCACCTACTGTCTACTGGTTTTATTGTTAATAAAATTTTGTTTTTTGAAACCTACCAGTTAGATCATCTAACATCAAACACATTTTTTTTTTTTCATTCAAGAAGATATAAGTATTTAAAATGATAAATAACTAGTATAGAAAGAAATAAAAAGGTTGGATTAAGTTTATAGAGTGTTGATACATAGTGAAATGAATGAAAAATATATAAAGTCAGTTTGGGTTTCTCAAGTGTATACAGAATCAGATAGAATAGTTTAAGGTGCTCACTATTATCTTACAGACACTTGGAGACTGCATAATGGAGAAGGATATTTTTATTTTTTTCAGACCTAAAATTTTCGACGATCTCTTGTCTTTAGTTGGGCCAAAGATTTCTAAAACATTCTCTGTCCAGGCTCTTATATCAGCTATAACCCATCTGTAACCTAATTCGCGATATCTAGAAAATGGTAATTACCTCTTAAACATTGTCGTTTAGAGAAAGTCCTTTCTGACTATCAAAAATCATTGAAGAAACTTGCTAGTAAATATGGAAGTCCTCGACTCCTGTTGTTTTTTATTCAACTTTCATAAAAATGGCTAGAGAAAAATTGCTATAGAGTCTAATTCTCAGTAGAACTTTCCACATAATGTGGGTTGCATTGACAGTAAATGGATAACTATGGAGATAATGATACTTTTATAATTGTATGTATTTGGCACATGTAGCAAAGAAAAAAGAAGTTTTTAGGCTCCTCCCCATAGCATCTCACTTTTCTATGATTGTATGGGTCACTACAGCATTTATTTACAGGCTGTAGTTGATGCTCATTAGTAATTCATTTTTGTTTTCATTGGGGCTGCTGACTGTTAAAGGACCTAATGGTAATTTTTTGTGATAATCAGTTTCGAGATTTACTGGTTTGAATAAAATTAAAGATCCAATGTCCAGAGCCACTGCTCTTAGGTGGTACTAAGTTGCCTTTTATGTTTTTGGGTGATGAAGTTTTCCGCTCAAGTGAGAATCTCTTGACACTATTTACTAGTTAAACTTGGACTTAAAGAAAAAAGTGTTTAAACACAGAAAATTTAGAGCAAGAAGAATAGTAGAGTGTGCTTTTAAAGAAATGACAAGTACCTGGCTGCATTTTAGAAAATGTACAGAAATCTCATTGCCTCTATTTGCTTGCAAAACTACTAAATTATGTCTAACCAAGGATATTATAAGATGGTCCTGCCAGCTTATGTTCAAAATACTTTAGAATCTTAGAAATTCGTTATGCAACGGAGTAAAAAAGCAGCACGTAAAACGGCAATAAATACAATAGATGCTTGCTAACTATTTTATTAGGACAGGAGCACTGGCATGTCAGTAGCAGAAAGCTATCAATTGTCATTTTTAGTACATTAAGGATAAGCAAAATAAAGATGTTACACCAAAATTTTGTAAATATAAAATAAAAAAGTATATTTCGCGTAATCTCACCAGCTTGAAGCTTAAATTCTTCAAGACCATCGAGCGTCTATTTTTTTAGATAAGATAAAATTTCCTTGTCCAAGTCACTGACCTCATGTGTTTTAGCATTTATAATAATCATATTTTGAAAGAAGGTACATTTCAGTTGTAAGGTAAGATAGAGATATCAGCAGAAAAAATACAAACTGTTTCTCGGCTTTTTAAAATAAAAAAAAGGTATTGGTGGTCTTTCGATGAAGGTTTTGTCTACTCTTTTAAATGACGGAACAGCATTAGCAGAACTTTTTGATATAAACCAACTGGTACTAAAATGAAATACACATCAAATTCAGAATGCTTACATGTCAAGTTTTTTGCAAAGTAATATAATGCTTAATATATGGTAGAGAATCTTTGACTTCCTTCATAAACTGCGTATGCTCATAAAACTGACATGGCTATGATGGGTGTTTTCTCCTGAAGAAACAAATCTACTTAGTGTGTAGGCTGGGACCTAATTTTAAACTTTCATATATTCATTTCTCAAACCCTCCCACTTAACCTTGATCTCTTCAACATCCTTTGTTTGTAATTTCTCACAAACAAATAACCAGTAAATGTTTATTTAAAGAAATACGTTCTTTTCATCGGATTCCAGAGTGATATTATTTTTGTAACAGCCTAAATTAAATATATGTAATAGTTTTGGTCGTCACTTTAAGAAGATTAAAATCCATTTTTAATTAAATAAAGAGTAAGTTTCTAAGCAAGTCTTTACAATTTATTACTAAATACGGGTGTTACAACTGTTTCCTGTACCCTTCTCAGACACAGAGATTTATAAACTGCACTACACTCGGCTTTACAACTTATAATACTTGTACATATCAAAATAGATTTATATTAAGGACTTTTAACATATGTCTTGGTCTCCATACTGTTGTAAGCTTCCTTGTTACAATTATTACTAACGTTTAAGTAAGCATTAGTCATCACATTTACAGAATTAAGTGAAAATAATTTTGGTTTTTAGTGCTGTAATACATAAAAAATACTCGTTGTAGTTCAAATAGCAAATAAAGGTATAAATTAATATTTGGTCAATATTTAACATTCGTCTGCAAATAATTTATTGCCATCATTGCTCACGAGTATATTAGCCAAAGGATTAAACTTATCAAGACCTGTGTGTTCTCATAAACTAGGCACTGAATCAAGTATATTATCACAGTACTTGCATATAAGATGCTGAAAAATAAAAACAAAATAAATCTTGAATTTCGTACGCTAACATTACATTAAAAATTAAGTTATGTTGTTGCGAGTATTTTTTACTTCTGCTAGTTAAAAAACGTACCTCAGCACTACCTTTTTTAATTTATCATAAACTTAGTAAAACCAGTTTGAGATTTAATTTTACCAAGTTACAAGTGGAACATGCACCATGTTGTGGGTTGCTCACTGCACAGTTTCAACTAGCAGTCTGCTAACACAATTTCACTGTTTATCGACCAGCTATTTACAATACTCAATCAAAACTTTTCATACATTTTTACCGAAATCAGTTTCTGATATTTAAATACGATTTTAGAGTATAGTCACTCGACAATTTAAACATAGTAGCACTACATGCAAGTTTAAAGGTAGGGCCTTGCTATAATACATGTTTTATTTTGCTTAAGTGATTTTCAAAATAAGAATACAAAGTTATAATGTTACTTTAAGTATAAATGTTTTAAGATAATTTAGTATTTTTAGTATCAAACTTTTTAAAAAAAAAAGGTAATTTTGAATGTCACTTTTAGTACTTACTTAAGAAAATTTAGAAAAGAATGTAGATTAGTAAAATAGTAGATTTCCAAAATTTTTTTAATGATCTCAGTTTCAGTTATTTTAACTTGTTCTTCTGATTAAGAGTTTTGAGACCTTATTCATTGCGCGTCAGTGGAAAGATGATATTTGATTAAACTAGGAGCTTAGATCCAAGGGAGATTGAAGAATAGTTTTAGCCACAGCTCCCACAATACTTACAAAACCTCATGATTCATACAGATCTGTCGTTCTTTCATCACGTTTCATTTTGGTTAAGGGTTTTGTCGATATTTAAAAAGTGCGATGTGGACAATAATATATTATTCCTAACAAATTAATAATTAGACAAAGGTACAAAGTTAAAATTATTAGTACAAAGGACATAATATCTCAGTTGCAAATTATTAACAAGAATCCAAAAAATTACTGAAAAGTTTTGTCGTTACTTTCTTGCAATAAGGATGTAGAGGTTCATGCCTTTGTAAAAAATCTTAGCTGAGAACTAATCAGAGTTCTCAGCTCTGACTTAGTCAAATGGTAAATACTATTTAGAAAAATGTTTAAGAAAACATGTTTTTGTTGCATAATGTATAGTGCATTTCATCTGGCTGTCATTTTTAACTGACTGTTATCCAACAAAAAACTACTTTCAAATAATAGTTACAAGTTTTGCTAGTTTCAGGTAATGGTAAAATATAAGTATTCTAACAAATTTTTTTTTAATACAAAAAGTTATGAAGTAACTATTTTTTTTTTTTTTTGGCTCTTTTTCTTATTATTGAATTCATACCTCTAACACCAAATTTAGGCAAAAACTTATTGTTTTGTGACTTAAAATAATTTTTGATACCAAATACTAGCATTGAAAGACAACATTTGTAGGTATCATGTGAATTAAAAGCATTAGCACATTTTTAAAAAAATAACAAATATTTCAACTCATATTCATAACTCTTACAACAAATTCAGGTAAAAACTTCTTGTTATGTGACTTAAAATAATTTTTGCTACCAAGTACTAGCATTGAAAGGCAACATTTGTCAGTATTATGTACATTAGAAATATTAGCACATTTTAAAAAAAATAACGAATATTTCAACTTTAACATTAACACAAATTACCCTTGAATAAAAATACCACAGACATTTATGTAAGGCAAGGTTTTGTATTCATATAACTTATCAATCGCAGATCAACCAACGATGAGATGGAAGACTTTGAAAAATAGTAAAGTCAGTGATTTGAAAAAAAAATGATTTGTATTTACAATAAAGCTTGATTTTCTATCATTATTCAAAAGTCATAGAATACTTCAAAGTGACATAGTACCTACAGATTCTACTACTCTTCAATGCTAGTGATTGGTATCAAAAATTAATTTAAATTATAAAACGAATAGCTTTTATGTAAATTCGTTGTAAATGATGTCGACGTCATAATAACAAAGAAATCGAATAAGTGACTATCTCAATTTTCTGTATTTAAAAAAAATAAGTGAATTTATATTTGACCATAACATTACATTTATTCGCCTTTTAACTTTCACAAGAGATAGTTATATTATAGGATAGTATTACTAATAACTTTCCTAATAATATTCAAGATTTTTTCTATACCATGGGCTTAATCTATAAATTTACAGATTTTATCGTCCTATTACACTCCTATGCTTATTGAAATTCTTCTTTTTATGCTACGAATAAATAATATTTATATATTTAAAACAAATATATATATATAACATTGAAAATACTAAATTTAAATGTTTACATTGTTTACAAAATGAAAGATCTCAAAAATTAATGAATAAAAAATGAGAAGTAACTGGTCCCAATTGTTATATATTATAAAGTGACTTAGAGTATACTGAAGGGTTGTGAAAAAGTTATATGCTTAAATACAAACGATAGAAAATACTTTAAAAATTGTATAAAGAGCGGGCTAGGTCACTTAGGAGGTCTCTAGCATTACGTACGTAAAATATACTGTTAGAAAACTGATGTTATCATCGAAATTCATTTAACTATGGCAGTATTATCTGTTATACGTAAAACAGTGAAAAAATCAGTAATCTTAAACAAGCTGATCATAGATATAACATAATATAATAACAGAACTTAAAGAGTTAACAAATACTTTTTAATAGTACTGCAGCATAGCATAGTAAGATGAATTCCAAAATTTTAAGCTAATGATAGAACTTACAAGATTATAACGTGTAGTGACGTCTATCCACCGTCAGTAACAAATACTATACAGCATTCCTTGTTTGATGGCTGCACCCACGGATTAACGCTAACGCCCAATCGATCGGTTGCCTGCTCACCAACAACTCCCGCTCCTTAACTCCCTCTTCACCAAATATCTGTCCTAGGCCTGCAGCTGCACCTTTTTTCCAGGAATATGATAATAAAATTTACCTCCACTCTCTAAGTAACTTCCAGTCCTACCCACCACGATTGATCCATTAAGGGTTTTCATAGGATTGTGCAAAATTCAAATAAAGTCTTACGATTCTTATGTGAAAACAATCGAATTTACTAGCACTAGCAGCTCTCTGATTCTTTCGGTTTGATAGAAAGCTAGTAGAACGTTACATGGCTTTTCTAACTGATTGGACGTTTCGACTGTCCAGATATGCTTTGATGTTGTAGATAAGAGTAGATATTTATAGAGCTTTCATGTACAGAAACTTATAGGTATAAATTTGTATTTTTGCAAATAGTTGATCAGTGAAACTTTATAAGAATCTTGCATTACTAGTTGGTGGTTCATTAGCGTTTGCAGCAGGAACAGTACCTTGAATCACTGCATTTGAATCGTTTCTCAATCTTGCAAGTACAAGTTTATGTTTTACATTGACAACTATCTTCCGATAATCTTCAGCAAAATCTCTCATCACGCTGAGAGGAATCCAGACATCAAAGCAGAGACCCTCCGTTAGACTAAAACTGATACAGTTGGGAAAAGTTCATGAACACTATAAACCTTTTCTCCATTTATATAGGCTCCAGTAGTAATACTACACTCAGCTCTCAGTGCATTAACTTTGTAAATAGCTACAGGCAAATCTGAGCTGTGGTTTAAATTGTCTTTAAAAGCACGTTACATAGAACCTAAGAGACGGCCTATAGAATCTTTCGATCTAAAATCAATTGTTTGACCACTAGTGATAACACTACGAAGTGCTTTATTGTTAGATTCTATATGAATAGTTATACCGTTAGACTGGAATTCGTCCACTAAAAACGACTTGATATCTTACATTTTGTAGCTGCCTGTTAAAAAAAGTTAAAAAAACAAGCGCTTGATCAGCCACGTAAAATTTATTACTACCTTCATCAATGTTTAAAATTGAATTGAACTTTAGGTTCTACTAGGTAAGGAACGTTAGTTATGTTTTGATGATATCTTGAGAGGTGGAAAATATTACACTTCCAATACAAAAGAAGTTCCAGACGAACTTTGTGTCAATGGTTTTTCCATGATTGCTTAAGAATGAATAAATGATTTTGTGCTATAACAATACCTTATACAGTTTTTGAGAGAAATTTAAAGCATAGATGACTACTATTGTAAGAATCATAATCTTGGTATCTGAAATAGTTACATTTAATATTGGAAACTTCCGAGCATAGCATTAAATAAGAAACTAGTTGCAGATCGCCAAAACTGTCAAAAAAGACAACATTATTACCACGCTTCCGATACGCTACCTGGTGTGTTCCAGAGCTATCTTCATTATTAAGATTAACTCTAGCAGTTTCACAATATTAAGTTTCACCAACAGGTAAGTCATTTTGCATCAATACCCTCTGAAAATCAAAGATTTGAAAAGTTTTAGCATATTTTAATAAATTAACATTTTTCAGAACTCTAATGGGTAGGATTACTTCAAGCTTTTTTTTCAAATCTTTTTCTGCCCATGGCTTCAAGTGAGCACCTAGTCTAGTCTTATACGATTAAAGTCTTAGACCTTTTCTAAAAGCAACAGCTTCTACAGTTTTACCATGTTTTTGGCTTTTTTGAAGCTGCTGCTTAGCAGCCTTACGGGCACTAATACTTTTTATATTTCTGCCACACCATTAGCTAGTGGGCTGATTGCACTTAAGCCAGAAAATCAGGGTTATAGAGGTAAAGCTCCACCAGTTCAGGTAAGGAGATGTAAAATACGTGGTGTTTTTACATACCACCTACTTTCTTAACTGCGCAAAGTGCCCTCTTTATAATAAAAATAATAACCTTGTGCATATCTTTGATAATTATTTTCTGTGATGCAGCCTTAACGGCTGTACTTAAAACCGTGCATGCTCTCTTCCTACTTTTTACACCCATACTTCAATTATCTTTAAACTTCATAGTACTTGCAATAGCTAGAGCAGCTGCTTTTTCCCCAATGCTCGAATCTTTGGCCTTGACTTATTGCCAAACTTTCTTGGCTAAGACTCTATCTACTGAGCTTCTAGCTATGATGTTTTCTTGATTCTGAGAATAGGCTACATCGTTTTTCTTGCACGCTATGTCTAGTGGATTTATTCCCTTATCACCTCTAGCCAGACGTTTGACAAGTTTAGTGCTTTGGTATTTAAACGTTCTTATTCATAACAATCTTATGACTACTACAAAAAAGTGTGTATAAATTTAAAGTTAAGCCCTTGTATGAAAAGTATTATCTGTCTTTATCTATTACTTATAAAAAAAATATTCTAATAACAGCTTTTAAGCCTTGACATAACTCAAAGAGTCAAAATTTAGATAAACCTACGTATACATTTCTGTAAAACTAAATTTACCTTCAAAAAAACAGTAATAAATTTTATCATTGTCAGTACGCCTGAAACTATTTCTAGAAGCCATTAAGAATTATGCTAACCTGAAAACTAACTTTATTTTGACCAATTTATTTAGAAATCTTGAGGCGTTCTCTTTTTTGTATCATTAACAGAAGAATAAGCAAAAAATTCGTAATGATAATAACATATTAGTTGGGCTCTCTGTACAACGCAATTAAGTAATTTTTTGTTCATTTCATTTTAAAAGCACTATCTTTACTATATGCTGTATTATTGTATTGAAAAGATTCGATTAAAATAACGTCTATCTCTTTGAACCTTAGAAATCAGTAAGTCCTAATTACTTACACGATCATTTTGTTACTTGAAAGAAGACATGCTGAGATTGTACTTTGCATAAAAGGCCACTTAAAAATGCCTATACTATACCCAAGCGTATGTATATACGTACACCTAATGTGTGAGTGTGTGCCCAATGCTCCGCATCGTTTATGAAAAAATTTGTGCAAAAATAAGATGAACACGAGCAGCTGGTGCATTAGCAAGCTCTTTTACTCTTTTCAAATTTTTTATAACAAGACTGTATTAATAACGACGAGTCCTTGTGCATGGCAAAATGAGAGATACCCGTCAGAAACTCTTTAAACATCTTTTCATACCATGCCGTATGCAGAAATTTTTTTTCTTTTTGATATCCCAAAAGTCTCTTGAACTCTAAGAGTCTTACGTAGTAGATGCTATAATTTCAGTAGGTTATAAGCCAAGCACGGTTCGACTGCACAAGCTTTTGACAGCAAAATTGCCTCGTAGGCCAATAACCCAGGACTTTGTTCCTGTTTTTTTCTTCTTCTACCTCGTTTTATTGCATTTAAGTGTCAGTAGGTAGACTATACAGGTACAAGCACAACTTTCTTCCTCCTGTGGCTGTGCTCGTACCCGCACAGGTACGAACACAACCACCCCTCCTCTTACACCTGTGCTCGTTGTGACTATGAGAATAGTTCTCCTCTCTTGGCTATGCTCGTTTCTACGTGGCTATAAAAACTGGAATTGCTTGTAGCATCCATGGCTTCCGTATCTGTATCGTATTTGCACAGGTACTCGCCCACCTCTTGTGACCAAAGCACCCATGGCTGCCGTAAATGTCCCACTTTTGTGACCATGGCTGCAAGATTAGTACCCCTATGCTTGTCCTACTCTTGTGATAATCTGAACTACGGTAATACTACCTATGCTCGCTTAAAACACGCACTGCTAGTATTTCATTTAAACTATTGAGAACAGTGCTAGCTCCAAGGAGCTAGTACAGTCGTGGGCCAGACCCCACACACGTACAAGCTCACCCCCTCTCTATTGCCTATGCCTGTAGAGTAACACTTCTGACTACTATGCTTTAGCTTTGCCCCCACTCCAGCACTTTTTTATACAGAGCAGTGGTGAAAGAGCTAGGAGGCTTAGTTACTGCTTAGAGTCCTAGACGTCTACGTCTACCCGCAGCACTGTCTAGCAACTGAGCTCTTCGTCCTATACTTATTGCTTCTTTTCTCTATTATCATTACTCTCACTTTGCTTTGTAGCAATAGCAATCCAAATCAACCCCCCTCCTCCCCACCAATGTGGGTACTGTACTGAACCCAACTTGCAGGTACGAGGTCACTTTAGACGTGGCACCCATATCTTAATACGATTTATTTAAATTTGCTATGAATTATATTTTTTCTGCAGTTTCAACTGAGGTCAGATTTTTAAACGTGATTTATAGTTATTCTTATTTTATTTGGATATTTAGAGAAACAAAGTTTCAAATAAAATTTTTCTTACCCTTATCGGCGAATATAGTACCACACTGTCTTACCAACATAAAAAGTAACTCAAAATGTCTTGGAGATAACTTGATAATGACTTCAGGATTAGCTGATATTGTCTTAGGAATAACTTCAAGACGACCCCAAGGTAAGTAAAAGATGACCTAAAATTAGCTCAAAAGTGGCTTTTGAATATCTTGAATAAGCTTACTTCACCGCTTATACCCATAAAATAATTTAAAGACACCTTTTTAGTTATTCTAACAATTATTTTGTGGCAAGCTTAAAAAGAGCCTCAACTAAATACTCTTATTTGTAAGGTACAACCTTTTAATCTTACCTCTCCAACACAAGCATTACCAAACATTTCAGTTCACCTTTGTACTGCTAGATGGTGTATTTATTATATAAGAAACTTTTACCACTCATCATTAAAGTCAGGTGTATCATCATTTATTGTATTCACCGAATTTTTGAAGGTGATCCAATAGTCTCTTAGTGCAAAGGTATTTTTAGAAACACAAACTGGTTTTGGGAAAAATTGATGTGCAAAGCATGCTTCATGCTTTGTATTTATTTTGTTTATAGCCAGCCATCCTAAATCTTCATCATTGCAAAGGTAACTGAAACATAAAGAGCAATCTTGAGACTAAATTTCATAAATAATGTGAAAAATAGTACTTACTGTTCAGATAGTATATCTGTAAGCCAGTTCTTCCTCTCCAACCCTTTAATGTTAATGATGTTGCAATTCCTTAAGAAATACCAAATAGCAAAAATCACTCTGGACAAGGAGGTGCTTTCTGAATCTCAGGGTATCCCAAGAAAACTTTTTTTAAGTCACTCATTGACCATACATTCCTTCAGAAAAAGCTCTGACCATTAGCATGGAGCATAAGAACAAAAAACAATTTGTTCGGCATGTTCCTTTAACAGTCATATAACAATCTTCTAAGGAATGAAAATGTTAGAGGATCTTTTAAAGCCTTGAACATCTATAACGTAGTCCATGATTAAAGAGGTCTAATCTCTTGATTAGATATTTGACAACTGAGCTATCTAGATTCAGCTAGCTTCTTATATTCATTCTCCTTACACTTTTTACTTCCACTGGTTCTATTCCACCACTTCTCAACACAGCACAGTGGTAAGAAAGCTAGGAGGTTCAGTGTATAGAGTCGTGGATTGACAAGTCTTAACTCTTACTTACTTCCTCTCTCTAGTATCCCTACTCCTTGCCTCACTATATATAGATCTGATTCAGAAGTGAAGTCAAAGCTGCTTATATAACTTACTCACTAATACTTTAAAAAGCACTAGCACCATCTCACAATTATCAGTGTACTTTATCATTTGAAGAAGTAAAGTGGGAGTCAGAGCTATAGATAGAGCTACGTTTATACTTTCTCAAGCTTGGTATTCATCATACAATAAGAAGGTTTTTTATAAGCTCATTATTAAGAGATTTTGGTGGATGGATGAAGGCTTCCCGCACCAGCATCATCTTGTCTCTTATTATACTCCATTTTATTTGTAGATATCAGAAACATTAGGTTCTTCAAGCATACTGCAGATTTTTTACAAAAAGCCTTGAGGCAGACTCCTGAAGCAGACGCTTACGATCTACGACGTTGGTTGGAGTTTACAAATCAAGCTCTTAAGCCGTTGAAAAAGTACCCGTCTGAGCAATTTTACTCCACATTTAAGACAATTTAAGCAGTTTACTGAGAAAGACTGGAGAAAAATTACAGCAGCACCTTTTAGAGCAGCGGGGTAGTTAACGAAATAGTGATAGTGTCATAAACAGTGCAGATAATTTTAGTATGCACAACAGTGACAGTGCATCAAACAATGGTAATAGGAAGACAAGAGTGCAAAAAAATGACAGTGCAGTTGATCTTCACAGTGTTACTGAGCAAAACAGTGTACAAAGTCCCAGTGTGTAGTAAAAAGGCTTACCACCTGCATTGAATCATCGTATAGCAACAAGTACAATAATCAATCGTGAGCAAGAAAATATAGCTTTCTTCTTCGATGATGAAAAAGTTCTGATTGTACCAATAACAAGTGCTGTTGTACAACACAATGCTCTTAAAATTAATTTTGAGCTTGCCTCACAGTACATGATCCAAAAAATGATGTGGAAGGCATCTATCAGAAGAATTTTAAACTTTAAATGCTGAAGTTTTTAGATCAACTAACGTACACTCTAAGCCAAAGGATTAAATTTGGGTGGTACAAAGACGAAATTTTCAGGGTCGAAAGAATAAAATGTGATATTTATACTTTTCAAAAAAAAAAAATTCTATATTTTATGACTTTACAAAGAAGGAGTAATGCATTTTTTTTTTTTTTAAAAGATTGAATTTATGAATTTAATCTTTTAAAAAAAATGAATTCGTAACTTTAGTTACAATAAATCCTAAATCGATGGCTTTACTTTTTTTTTTAAGGCAAATTTCTTAATTTTGTCTTTCAAAGAGTAGAAATTTCAATTTTTCTTTTGTAAACGACTAAACTTTTTGATTTACACTTAAAAAGAGACAAATTTTACGAACTTAGTCTTTTAAAAATATTTAATCATAAGTATAAGCTTTTGAAAGATAAAAATTTATCTTTTTGGCTTTGTTCTACATACATATTTGTATAGAGATGTCAAGAGTCATAATATAATGGAATATAAAAAGTTGGAAACAACGCAGTTTTTAATAATTTGGAAACTTTTTACTAAAATACTGTGGGACTTAGATATATACATTCCAAAAAGGTTTTTGTTTAAATTGTGCCACAGAATATAAAAATATCTATTTTAAACTAAAAAAATTTTTTTACTAATTCGTTTCAAAAAAAAAGTGCTTAAACAATACCTGACCATATTTTTGTATGCCAACATGCACTTATTTAAGTACAGTAGCACATTTTTCAAATGAGATAGCCTAAAAAAATTTTATCCGAAAAACTTTTCCTGTTCAGTTTTTGACTGGCGCTGGACTAAACCACTAGTTTAAAAAAAGCTTCTGTAATATTCGCCATTTAAGCAAATCCTAGAAACTTTTTAATAAAAGGCAAAAAAATGAGAATCAAGTAAAACAAATAACTATCGAAAAAGTAAAAATATTATGTAACGGGAAATGTCATTATGATGTTTTAAGTTGTTACGCTTGTTTAATGTTTAGTAAATTAACTATTTACTCACAAATACTTCAATAAACGTTGTATTACTCAAAGCAATATAATACTTTTCTAATCATAGAAGTGTAATTAAATCAAATTCTTCCTTATGCGGTAAACTTTAAATTGATAACTTTTTACTTTTCTTCTGATTATTCTTTTTTAATTAAAGTTTTGTACATTTAATCGTGTCTGAAAAAGCAATCATACAAAAACTATTAAGTTGTATTAGCTTATTTAAATTTTATAGTGACTGTACATGTAGTTGCTTGCATCAAATATTAATTTTCAGAGTGAAAGCATTTTTGAGCTCATTGCTTTATATTAAAGTAGCTTTTTCTAAGTAATGTTTCTATGTACATTTATTATTTTCAACTTTTAAAAGGTATTTAATACTTTACTCCCGTATATACACTGTACATTATGTTATTAACGTCACATACGATTATATTGTTATTCAATATGTCATTTACTCATAAAATGAACAACATTATCTATCAAAAAGACTAAATTGAATTGTCTTTATTTGTACTGGTTGCAAGATAAAATTTCATCTTCTAATTAAGATATTGCAAAGTATAAAGTGATATTTGTTCTTTTGTAAAGTATAAACTATAAAGTTTTGTTTTTTAAAAAGACAAAATTATATCGTTTCGTCTTTATAAAGTAGAAATTTTATGATTTAGTCTTTTGAAAGTCAAAATCGATCAATTTCGTCTTTCTACCGCCCAAATTTAGTCGTTTGGTTTAAAACGTAGATGATAACTAGTATAATTTTAATATAAAACAGCCCCTTATGCATCAAATACAAAATCTCGATGAGAAAGATTATGGTTGGACACTCCAACAAACAATCAGTTCAATCGTAAGTACAAATAAATTGAATTCAGTGAAAGTAAGCTCATATATTCCATTGCCAGATAATGTAAGATAGAAAGCCATTGTGTTAATGTATGAAATAATGGTGACCAGTGCTTCAGGTTGGCAGTTATATCTGCTCTGCACCTTGTTGACAGAAATGCTCAGCGAGTGGATCATTGCAATTCATATGAAAGTGAATTTAATTTTAATAATATAACAGTTCCAGTTTCATTGAAGCAAATAGGTAAATTTGAGACACAGAAATGTGTTTCGACTAACGTATAAATGTTAAGAAAATATGTTAGTATGTATGCAGTTTTATCCTGTTACATAACCTCTAGGAAGAAAGAAGGTCATGTTAATTAACTTTTGCTAGAAAATTTTTACAAAGATAAAGATAACAAAGAAGAAGACCAGGATGTTGCAGAACAAAGAAACCACTACGTAAGGATGAATAATCTGTCAAGATTTATGGCAGACCAGATATCTAAGAATAAGTGAAAATGTTTGGTTTGTGACAGATGTTTACAACTTTTGCTACAGTTATACACTACAGTATAAATTTCTACGAAAATTTTGCAAACACCAGTAAAGTGCTTCTTTTAAAAGCTAAAGACTATTGCAAGAAACCTGCAAGAATTACGTAAAAATCCAAAGCCCATAATGTGACCTCATTCTGAAGAGGATATATTTAAGAAAGCTTCGATTTGCCATGTTTGCGGTAACTGGTTTAACAAAAAAAAATTAGAAAAAGGTGCAAGATCACTGTGATGTGACTGACAAATTCAGAGGTGCTGCACACGAAAGATGCTACATTAACTGCCAGAATTCGAAGTTTATTCCAGTAATATTTAACAATTTAACTGGCTACAACTATCACTTTATCATTGAGAAGCTAGCCATCATGAAAGACTGTAATGGACGTGTTAATCTTGTAGCTGAGAACAAGAAGGAGTACATTTCTTCTACGGAGCATACAAAGGGCAAAAACACCAGTTTTTGTTTTATCGATTCCTTTCGATTCATGCTCACCTCCTGGAAAAAATTGGCACTATATCTGGAAAAGGATGGGATAACGAGCAGCGAATTTCAGCATATATACAGCATAATATGTAACGGTGGCAGGTGGCATTTCCCAGGAACAGCCTGTAGAGCAATTTTTTCTGAACCGAGCCCCGTTTGAATTAATTTTTTAGGGCAAATAGCTTTTAAATAGGAGGCGAAAATACGTCCCAAACTACCCCTAAATGGGATTGGAAGGGTATGGCGAGCCCGCATGAGCTTGCGACGTTGCCACATTGTCATTGAGCTTATTTGTTAGGTATACATAGATATATCCATGTGCGCATGCACGAGCGTCTGCTATACTATACTGCTGGTAAATTAAAGGTTGGATGTTACAAGGTAAACATTGTCTGCTCCTTATGCTGTCATGTTTTGAAACCATGCCACAGATGTGACTGCATGAATATTTCAAAGATAACATGTCAAATCATGTAACAGCAAGAACATATCTTAGTATAGGTGATGAAAAAATAAGTAGTACCTATTACCTCATAACAAATTTTGTTATAAAATATTTTAAGAGCCAAATTATGATTTCATAATTATGAGTTGAGGAATTGACCTCCAAGAGATATAAAAACTGGAGTTTTCTATAATGCTTTATATGCTGATGTACAAATACTATATCGATATGGGAACTTTAACTTTAATTATATTAGATAATAGTTCTTACAAGAAACTTCTTGAATAAAGCCAAAAAAATGGTATGCTCAAATCATACTTGTAAAAAGGGCAGAAAATAGAGCAAACAGAAAGACGAAATAAAGGGATTCACCACAATCTGTAGTGCGACTTGTGCGCGGTACCTTCGAACAGAGTCCACGTGGCTTCTTGGCGAACGTTCAGGTAGAACTTGACGATGGCCTTCTGTTTGGTGACAGATAGGTTCAACTCTTCTAGGTAGGAGCCGACGAGGAGTTGCAAGTCCACGTGCTCGGTCAGCTCGTCCACGTAGAACTCGGTGGATTGGTTACGCAAGCCAACAGGCAGTTCTTTCTTGCCAACGTTAATCGCCGGGTTCATGCAGGCGAATATGGTGAAATCGGGATGGCGTGCTATGGCTTCTTGATCGCCACATTCCAGCAGAGACAAGGAGCCTGACGAGCCTTCGAGTAGATTGGAGAGGCACTCCAGAGTCTCGGCGTTGGCGAGATTGATCTCGTCGAGCGGGACCCAGTGACCTTCTTTCAAAGCCTTAATTAAGCTCCCTTACATAAAGGCGAAGGCCAACGAGAGCTGCTTCTTCACTTGAGCCACCAGCTTTCTCAGCTTGGCAGCCAACTTATCCCACTTTCTACAGTCTTGCAGCTCTTGTCTTCCGGCTCACTAACGCTTGAAACCTTTGACCTGAGTCGCTTCAAAGCAGCACCCGTACTGGTATTCATCAGCGCAACGAGGGTCTTCCATTTGCTTTTGGTGAGGCAAGTGTCAATGTGTTCCAGGAATTCTTTGTTGGGCTTGACCACGAAGAATAAGCGAAACAGGATCTTGGATTTCTCGCGAATAGGAGAAATGAGGATCTTCAAGTCGACAGGCTTGTAGCCACCAAGAAGGTCAGCGCTCTCGCTTTGCTGGTTTATGTTGATGACGATCAGCTTGTGACCTATGCTGCGGGCTGAGTACTCAACGCAGCTGGTTTTGCCAGTGCCGGTTTCGCCAACGAGCAGTACTGGCTCGTTTTGAGCTACACAGCAGCTGATGCGCTCGAGCAGGTAGGCGGATGGTCGAGGGAATGAGAATTTGGCGGTGCATTGCTCAAGAGATAATTGCTTGGCTTGCTTGCATTCCAGTTGACAACGACTGCTAGGGAAATATTTTGCTGAGAGGCTGATCGAGGGCTTGTACGTTCGGCAAAAGTAATTGGCTTGCATTTTAACGATGCCGAGTTTGTTACAGATCTCCGTTGCTAAGACTAATCTGTGATCTGAAAGAATATGGAAACTTAAATTGCTTGCGTGAAGATGTGAAAAATTAATTGGATTGCATTTTGTTGACGAATATATTTTTACCTTAAAATAGCACAGAGCAACAAAATATGTCGATGGCGTCTTGAAGGAATTTAAGAGCAGAATCTTTGGAGGAAACGTTTAAGCCATTAACAGCTTTGTGACACCAATTTAATAGATCTCTAGTGGAAATTAATCTTCCTGTTTTTAAAACAGAAAGTTCGTCGTCTTTATCACTATTGGTATTATGATTGCCTACAGGAAACAACAAGAAAACTTCCACGATCTTAGAAGTAACAGTATTTAATACTGGGAATAGAGTTTGGACAATTGTAATCAATTCTTTTTTCGACAGCGACTCCATGTTAATGCACAGCCAGTGTTTTTCCAACAGACTACTGGCTCCGGATAACTGACGTTGGAAGCCGTACATCGTGGGGATCAATCTCTGCGTGACGAACAGCTAAAATCCACTGTTAACGGGAAAAAGTGTCTTTGTATCCAGGAACAGACAGAGTTCTAGTTTACATGACATTATTTAAAATGCTAGCAACTTCTAGTGCAGCACTGTCTATAACCTCCAGAAGGAGCCACTCTCCACTTGCTACTACCAGTTTGAGCAGACCAGCCTGCCACACAAATTCTCCAGAGATATCGGTGCATCTGTAAGTTCCCAGCAACATTTGTGAGTCACTTTGATCCCCAAGCTATACTTTAATGAAATTGGATGGCCAGTATCCAGTTATTTTGGCCAGGTATTCAACGATGGCTGTTTAACCATAGCCAACTGCACCTTGCAGGCAAATGCATTTTTTGAAGCTACTCCAAGAGCCAACGCAAGTTTTCTTCCACTGATGGCACAGGAATTAAATCACTATTTGGACATTGGATTTCTTTGTTTAAAACTGGTAATAAGACTCCAGCAACAGAAGCGACGGATGAAATATTTTCAGCCATGTCATATAACTCTTTTGTACAAGATGTTTTTTGTAAGCAGACGTTTGTGTCATTTTTTCTTGTATCTAATTCAAATTTGTCTGTATCACTCAGCAAAATTTTTGCACACTTCAAATGCAAAACTTCTGCCACTTCTATCACAAGCCAATGCACTTTACAGCAAGCCTATAAACAAAATACACAATTTTAAACTACTCATTTCACAAGAATCATTGAAAAAATCGCCCAAATAGTATTTTACATGTATAACCATTTCGCATTATCTTCTTTATGTGACAAATATTTGTAAAACTTTGACGACTTTCACATCCACCTTAATAGTTTCAATTGATATTACTCGTCGTATTTTCAATAATCAGTAGATACTTTTGTAGCATAATCAATGTTCTCAAAGAAAAGACAGAAGTGTTTGCTTCGTCCAAAAATACAAAATTCTTCTGTTCTGATCTAGAAAACTGTATGAACGGAATCTACAAATAACTAATCGATTGTTTTTTAACCACTGAGCAGTGCAAAAGAAAGTTTTATCACCTTTAACATCTGTAAGTATAAGAAGCTGTAAGATCACAACAACTTCATTAGAAATAATATAAAAGGTTTTGAGTCCCTTCAAGTAACAATTTTTATTTATGACTCTTTTTACTTACATTTTAAATGACGATTATATTTGTTTATATAGTTTGTATATAATTTTTAGTTTTGTTCATGTAGATTTAAAGAAATCTTAATTATTGGAAACTTCTTCCAAACATAAATTACAACAACCTAAGTATGTTACAGCTGACACTGCTCATGTAACTAGAAACCATTTATTTATCATACACACTTGCACGCTTTAAAATGATACAATAACCAATGCTATAAATACTATATAATTATTACATCTAATATTATTCAAAATCTATTTAAAATATTCATATACTTAATAGTGCATCAAAAAAAAAAGCTTGAAAATGTCATGGTAATTAAATGTTTGGTGAACGTACATCTGCCTTTAGTTAATAATTAACCATCAACACAAACTGACGGAGTGACAATAAAAAATTTATTACGACATACACAAAATAAGCAAGTAATGAAAACAAAATACATATACAAATAAAACTTCTATCATAAATAAATCGTGCAAAGTGAAGTTCTGTTTACATTAATTTATTGGGAGACACAGACAAAATCTTCAAGCATCCTTGCCTCAACTAATGTAAGAGTTGAAGGCTCTACAACATCCGCTCGATGGGGTAAAAAGTGGTTTCCTGTAACCATGCTACGTACAAGTGGTGAGTGCAGTTCATGTATACAAAATAATTACAATCGTCTAAAAAGTAAACGGTAGTGTATATTCAGACCCCTCCGTTTGGTGTCCGTGTACAAAATTCTTCAAGATTTTGCGAAAACAAAAGCGATGTCCGTAATCTTCCATACAGATGATTTATCTGGCACGATCATGTCTGCTTCCGTCTTTGTACGTAATAAATGAAACATTACGGCGATTCCCGTAGGAGTCTGTACGAGATCGTCATTGAATTAGGTATGAGTATTGGGATAAAGAGAACTACACTGCCGTCAGCGAGTGGCTGTCCGTCATGCGTCACTTTTCGTCCGTCCATGTACTCTTATCACCCGTACCGTCCAGATCGGACATTTAACTAGGCTTCTTCGTTAGTTATAGGGGGCCTAGGTAGGCCCAAAGTAGGTTTTGTAACGGTGGAATTGGTAGGGACTAGGTGGGAAGCCTACCTAGGTATCTTCCGTCTCACTTTTTATTATGATGTAGCTGTAGCTACGCCACATGATAGCTCTGTTGGTAGCGTGTTTGCCTACAGATCTTGATGGCCGGAGTTCAAATCCCACTCTGGACAAAAATTTTCATTAATAAATGAGGTTTTTTTCTGGAGGGAATTTGAGCTACATTAAAACCTACCGATTCTCCTACCGTTTCACATCTACCGTTAATTAACCAAAGTTACGTCGAGTCTCGTAAGGCATAAGCCAAAGATTCTTATATGCCAGCGATATGTGCTCGTGTTTTTTTTAGTCCAGTGACAAAATGGGCCGCTGCATTCATACCACGATGCATCCTCACGGTAAGCTCAGATGAAAGAGAAAGGAACAGTCCCACACAGTATTCATAGTACGGAAACACAAGCGACTTGACCAGCAGCAGGCGCATCCCAGGCACAAGAGAATCACCACATTTGCGCAGCCGTGAGAGAGCCACTAAACTCTTTCTCGAGATCTCAACCGTCTGCTGCATCCAAGACAGGGTGCTATCAAGGCTTACACCAAGTATCTTGTCGGTGTCCCTGTACTCCACAACGCTGCCTCCAAGACGGACCACCGGCAATTCAGCCAAGTCAATACGGCAGATGAAGCCTCTTATGCCAAACCACACCACCTAAGTCTTCGTTGGATTTATTTCAAGGCCGAAGCCATCCGCCAAAAGCTTAATTCGATGAAGATTCTCATTAACACGTTCCACCAAGAGAGGCAAATCGCAGAGGCGACCATGGATGTAGAGTGTCAAATCATCGGCGTAGATATGGTATTTACAGTGCCTAAGCACAACTGGCACGTCATTCATATAGAGGGAGAAAATCAGTGGACCCAGCACGCTACCTTGAGGGACCCCAGAGTTTCGAGTCAGAGGGGCCGACCTTTCCCCTCCATCGCCTACAACCACCTGCCGCCGGCCACTCAGGTAAGACATGACCCATATACACGATGAGTCGGAAAAGCCCATTCTCAGTAGCTTCTCCGCGACGAGTCCAATATTGACGTGATCAAAGGCCTGCGATATATCAACAGCCACCAACAGAGTAATAGACTGACTGTCAGCCACCTCCCGGATATCGTTGACAATATGCAGGAGCACGGTATGAGCAGAGTGGTGCCCCCTGAATCCTGATTGGAAGGGGTCCAGAAGATCAGCACGCCTGATTAACTGGAGCATCTGCTCAGCTGCCACCGATTCAAATATTTTTCAAGCAGCCGAGAGAATACTAATAGGACGTAAATGGTTTATCTCGGTAGGCAGCTTACGCTTTGGTATCGCACGAACGAGAGCCAGCTTCCACGCTTCAAGAAACCTGCAAGATTGCAGCGAGCAGTTAAAGATGTGGGTCAGTACAGGCAGTATCGTTGGAAGACAGTGCTTCAAGTAGTGAACAGGGACACCATCGGGCCCGATTGCGTTTGACTTCACCCAGTTAATTGCCCACAAGACACTTTTCTGGTGAGACGTGAGCAAAATAAAAGTGGACGTTGGGTGGAATTTGCGCAAATAGACGGGCATCAGTCAGCGGCACGCCGCAGCCCAGGCCCACAAAGTGCTTATTGAGCTCGTCGCAGCTCGCTGGCAGGGTGACAGGGCTCCTACCCTTCGAAAAGGCTCCCATCTCGCTCACACACCTCCACATCTCAGTTGAGCTCCTGGAGCTCACCAGCCTCGCTGAATAGTAAGAATATACGGCATCGCGTGCTTTAAGCTTTACCTCATTTCCGAGTTGCTTATAGGCAGAGTAGTCAGATACTCTCCTGTATCACCTGTAGGTGCTCCAATCTCTATTACGAGCGCGTATTAGGGATCGCAGTGCGCCAGACAGCTCAGAAAGCTAAGGTGAGTGCTTATTTTTTATGTGTAATCTTCTGTAGGGCGCGTGGACATCGTATAACTGCACCAGCGACTCTGTTAGGAAATTGGACTTTGTGATCAACATTTACGTGGCGGTGCAACTCATTCCAATCAATGTTGCGAAAGTCACACTGAAAATTATCCAAGTTGAACTCGCGAAATGAGCGTCGGATGATTAGTTGCAGAGTAATTTGAGGTACTTCAAGCAACAATGAGGCCAGCAGCAAGTCATGTTGGAGATTACAGGGTAAAATACCTGCGCTCAACTGTTAACACGTTCAATATCGCTAACACAAATGTAATCTATAGTCGAGTGAGACTCCCCGACGTGATGAGTAGGTGAATATTGCAGTGGCTTAAGGCCACAAGCAGTTAAGGAACCACGCAGAATACGGCGAGTAGTAGTATTGGATGTCCAGTTAATGTTAAGATCTCCTAGTAATACAGTCGAGTCGTAGGCTACATTACAATTTATCAGCGCATCCTCAACATCCGACCAGTAGCCACCCTTTGGGGGGGGGGGATATATCACTCCAAGTAGAACCTTAGCACAGCGCAGCTGAAGCGTGGTAAATAGGTACTCAGGTCTTTTTGTATACGTATCCGAGTAATATTTATACCATTGTACTAAGGGTTGTAACAAAAATTTAATTGCAACTATTATTGCAATCGTTTGTTAGCTATACATACGTTTGTCGTTATAGTTACTTGTATTCATTGATATTTATTAACAATGAATTCCACTGTGCAACATCTTAATACGCAGATGAGTGTATTTAGCTATAAAGCATGACAATATTCCATTATAATAATGTTTATAATTAGTATGTCTGATTCTCTGTTTTCTCCGTTTTTCTCTCAAAATTTGTTTATTATTACACTTCTATTACGATATAACATTAATGAATTTACTGACATATTTTGAATTTTACTTAATGTCTAACTTGACATCATTTTATTCGTCATAGTCTAGAAAATCAGTGACTTCCTTTATTTGAATACCGTCGATTATGCAGGACTTTATTTTTGTAGGTTTCTTGTAGTTGTTGATTATTTTATTTCACATTTTATTGTTCATTTCTTTCACTTCACTGCTCATGTTGATCACCATGTTGTATCTTTTATTCATCTCTATTTTTTATCCCACTCATGGTATTTAATAGGTATACTTGTACACTTGCAACTCTTGACTCTATTTCTAAACTCTAGTTAAAGTATTTACTTGCTTGAATAGGAGAGTACCAATGAGTGTCAAATTTCGGAAGTTTTTTTATATCACTTGTGGTAGCTATTTAGTACAATTATATACACTAAATTATGAATACTACTTTGTCTTACCTTCAGGTTGAATTGACATTTCTATCGCAAATCTTTTTCCAGATTTCGTGAATGATAAAACAGAACCAGACGAGCAACTCTTGCGCAGTGAATTCAGGGTAATTTTAACCAAAATGTGCAATAGATAAAGAAACCCATGAACTTTCGAACCTATCTTTGTAAATAATATTATCAATATAAGCAATTAAAAATATTCTAATTCTAATAAGTTAACAAACAAATTCTTATTGACGATTGTTATTATTAAAATAATTTTTTTTTTTAAAGAAGAAGTTGTTCTATCAGCTTGAGCAATCACTTGTCCTAATTCGATGTGAGCCGCAACTACTAGCGCCGAAGAGCCCGTACAAAAGTAAATGAAGTGGCTAAATTTAAAACTGAAACTTCAGCCATTTTACGTTGTTAAAAAAAAAAGCGCGAGTATTTAGCGCAATTCTATTATGTAAATCAGCATCATGCGGCAATGACTGAAACTAAAACCTTAACCATGTGTTTAACCTCGAACTGCTCCAACGTATCATTAAATTGTTTTATTTTATGTTAAAATTAAATGGATGATATGCATGCATGAGTTAAATTAAGGATGTGGTAAAAGTTTAAGATGGAAAATAAAAAAGAATTCAATCAGTCTCAGAAGGAAGCCTAGCTAATAAATTACTTGTTAAACGATGTACAACGATCATCACACTTTGCAAAACAGTGCTACTGCATGTTTCGAAGTCTTGCATGATCTTCATTTGTTGTTTTACATTGATCATGATATGTTTTGACAAAACAGTAGTTAAATGTACAAAAATCATCAAGTTTAATATTATAAGCAGTATACATACTGAAAGCCATAATTGATTCACTATGAGGATGCCATTAGAGAGGCGGTCTGACATCATTTATCATTTTAACATATACTCTGATAGAAAAGATTTACCAAAATGCATCGGAGTAGTTAAAGTTGAATACGCGTCATAAGTTAGGATAGTACCATTGATTTTCATAACAAATGAAAGCGTCATCTTAAGATAGGCAGATGTAAGGTTACTAATTATTCCGATCAGTTACTTAAAAGTCTATATTTATTTTCTCATATAGAGATAAAAGTAAATTATAATGGTACTTTACGGAAATATAACGGAACAGATGCATTAAAAACAAGAATTTAAAAATAAAGTACTACAAAAATAAACTTATAAAATTACAAATACTGCTCAAAATGTTCACCATCATGGTCAAGGCAGCATTGAAGTCTGCGTTAAAAATTTTTCAATGCCCTGTCCATTATTTCTGGTATAACACTTTCAAACACAGCTCTTATGCGGTCTTCTAGATCTTCCACATCGTTGACTGGATGTCTGTAGACTGCATCTTTTATCATACCCCTGAGGAAGTAATCCAGTGGATTAAGGTCGGGAGAGCGGGGAGGTCAGGTAATAGGACCTGGGAATGTATGGTTATAAGGATAAGGATAGAATTAGTGATTTCAAAGGATGCGGCACTTATGTCCTGCATAAAATTAGGAAAAATGGAAAAATAAGTATAAAGAATAACTAAAAGTTAAACCAGATTTACATATGTAGTAAGGGTAAATTGATGATATTGGTAATGATGGAAATTGTTAGGGATCAATGTCTGTCTTTCTTTTTGATATGTGTAGGAATATTATTGTTTACAAAATACAAAACGATACATAGAATATCGTATATGTTTTAATGTAGATTTTTATATTTGGCGAATTTCTGATGGATTCGTGTCAAAGTACACTCATGGCAACGGCACGAGAGTGCCGAATTCATGGTAATTTGTTGTAAGTACTGTTAGTTGTGAAAATCATGTGTCAATAATTTGCAGCTTATTAATTCTGTGGTGTTGCCTTAACATGCTGTGTACTGTTGATACCATATACTAATAAACTGAGTTTTTTAAGAAGCTTGCTGATGTCAGAACTTCAAAGACACAATATAAGCCACTGTTAGAGAAAAAACGAGCTCTACCCAGTTATGCTGCTTCTCTTTCAAGGTGTAATTAAGTAGGTTTTCACCGAAGACTCTCCCACTGTGCCCATGTATAATAAGTATGATAACTCCTAGGTGATTGGTAACTAGGTGCGGTAATACACCCTCACACATAGTTGGTGAGTAGGTGGCCCCAGCGACTATGCCAGTAGGCCATTGAGCTGTCGCGGTAACCCAGTAAAGAAAAAAAAAAAAAAAAGAAAAGAAAAAAGATGGTGTAATATTTTGAATTTGGCAAATAACAGCAATGCTTGTATTAATATGGTTAAGCATATGCTTTGGAATTTTAAGAAAAAAAATATTGATGATATATGATAAATAAATTAATAAATAACCTCCTTTACCGATCCAACGTCTAGGGAACACCTCGTCAAGAATATGAATAACAATTTGAGCTGAGTGCACAGGAGCCCTATTATGTTGATACCACATGTGCTCTCGCACATTTTGCAGTACATTTTCCAGCACTTGTAAAAGGCGGTGTAACAAGAAAGTGTGGTTGTCAACGGCGGTCTTCAAATTGATGAGGCCCAATCTATTATTTGCTTCAATAATGTTATTTGTAGTATATATAAATTCTTTACAAAATTGATATTGTTATAACGTTGTGTTAGTGGAGATAGATGTACAAATGATAAATTTAGAGAAAGCTCACTACAGTTTATATTTTGCCAAATGTCAGAAATGTGATATGAGACCAAATGATTTGAAAGATAAGACAATTAAAAATTTTTAGTGAAAGTGACAAAACTGCTTTCTTGTTTGCAACAACAAATATCTGTAATGTATTGTTATACTTAATTTTTTTCAAAGGTTATATCTCTAAGTACCCTCGTTTACTTCCAAAGATATCACAGTTTATCGCTGTTTAAAACTTAATAAACAAGCCATCAGTAGTCATTACTTTGTCCTTACCCTTCTTTGTACTTCTAAGATTTACTTTATTTTATCCCTGGGGTCAGTGGACAGTATAAATGATGAATGATTATAGTGAAATTCAAAGATATCGACAAGGACCTTATAAAGTTACATTTTAGATCTCAAAACTGGAACAATAACAATACGTATTAAGACAAAAGCCAGAAGTCAGCGGCTTCTTCTGTAAGAGAAATAACTGTGCCAAGTATCCCACTAGCCTACGTTTTCGTAAGATCACCATGTTGTACCTTTCTTATACACTAAGCTCTTACTGTACTAAGTAAGTATAAATTGTATGATCGATGGTGTAGATTCCTCAATAAAAGAATTGCGGCTGTAAGAACACTGACTTCAACGAGTCTTAACTGTATCCAGTTACATCTAGAATCTACAGAAGCATTATCAAAATTAATCATTAGTGATGAAAGACAGACTACAATCACGAAGTATTCAGTTGAAGTCAACTAATCACTATGTCCTGTTCCATGTAACATGGATTTTAAATATTTGTATACAATGGAGGATCACAGTTAGAACGGAAAAGACTACGAGCTCAGATTCAGAAGACAAAGTCAATAATCATTATATCTTCAGATTACGGAGGACACAAATAAGTTTCAAAATGAAGTTATCAGATACATTACCGGTTGCTGAGCGCCACCAGAGATTAGTAGAGAGATTGCTGACTGCCATGCTACGGAGTGTGCCCACTTTTTTCCAGTGGTTCGAGCGCCCCGCCGCGGCCAAGCGGCCGAACCAGGCGCACATTTTTTTTTTTTATTTGGGAAGCACGGTAGGGCTATGAGAAGAGTGGATTCGCGTGGAAATGTCCATATAGGCCCACATTTTGGAGACGCGTGGAAGGGGTATACCGAATGTGCGCCTACGAGGAGAGGAGTGGAAATATCGGCTATATAGCTGTATATATCTGAACGCACAGCCAAAGCAAGCGACGACACGAGTTTTGCTTTTTTGAGAGTCTTTGGACTCTGCAACTGAGTACATGCTATGTATATATTTAACTGACTTGCTCTCGCTCTGGCTTCAATGTTATCCATAAATCTTATTTAATTAAATCGTGGAACTAAATGCTCATTAATTATATACACATAATTTTGATTTCAATACATTATGTTTTAACTCTCCCGTACTCTTCAAATTCCCAAATCCATTTATGTTTTCAAAAAATTAACCACTAATTTATTAATTTCACAGATCCTAACTTCTGTAAACTGTAGGACAAGCTCCGGAGGATATCCATGAACATATGTGACTTCGAAAGGATAACATCCCGTCCTTCGGATAGCTAAGATGGATAAGGCTTATGCCCCTACATAGATTGTTTTGCACTTAAGGGTTCAAATCCACTTTATGGTAGATATTTTTTTTTTTTTTTATTTAATGTATCATTTTGTCTTCATTTCTTTTATTTATGTTTCGTTAAAATATATATATGTAGTCACCATTTTTTTACGGATACATCAAAACAAATTAAATTAATATTGATACTTTGATACAAGGCAATTCTATAATTTTATAATACTAAAATAACTTTTAAGGATTTTAATATAATTTGTGTATTTTAAAACTCCTAAGTCAAATTGTGAACATCCTATTTATGACAAAAAAAGCCGCCCGTTTACTGCTATTTACTTAATGTTGAAATTTTAATCAGTAAATGAATTTGATGAACACAATATAAAATAGTTTTGTAAATATTTTAAAATTGTTTGCAAATCTTTAATAAGGTGTGCTACTTTTATTTATTTTTAGACAGCCAGAAGAACAATAATGAATGAAACAGTTCGATGAATAAGTAATGAAATTTATTCGGCAAGATTTTGAGACTCAACATTTTTTATAATACCGCAGTATTTTGTTAAAAACAAAAAAAAAAAAGTGAATTACCTTTAAGGGTGATGATTGTAATAAACAAATTTTTAGGCTGTAGATTATGAAGGAACTTTAATCATTTATATTGAATGCAGGAAAAGCATCGTAATACTTTTAACAATGATACAATCGGGTGAGTGCAAGAAAGAGTCTTTTTAGAGTAAAAGTCAAGAAAGAGCCTTTTTAAATTTTCGGGCAGAATAAAGTCATCTTAAACTAAAAGAAAAAGCCTTTTTATACAGAGGTACACTCGCACTGAGGTGTTGGCGTCTATTGGTATGATTAAGCCCAACAAATCATCGCTCAAGATTATTCTTCGACATTTTTGAGTTCTTATTTGCTCCTCACCCAGCTCTCGGTTGGTCTCGTACCCCTGTACGAATCCACACATTTATTCTATACTTGAGAGAAAAACGAGGAGTTTAACAAAAAGATATCAATGCCTTTTTAACTAATTTGTTTACTTCTATTTTAAGGTAGTAATGTATACATTTTTATAGATCAATTATATACATACACACATAAATGTAGTACCAACTTAAAATCGGAGAAATAAAAATTAAAGGCTCTTTCTTATATTCAGTTTGAAAAGGCTCTTTTACGCCTATTACTCTGAGAAGACTTTATTATGCTAACGTGATAAATAATTTAGAATCAGGAATTGTGAGAACTAATAAAATTTTTTAACTACGAATTTCTATATTAGTAAAAACTGAGTCTGGGTCTATTTCTGCTAGCAAAAACTTCGATTAAGTTACGGGGATGTTGTGATATTTCATTGTTTTAAGAAATTTCTGAAAAAATTTGTATAGGTATGTTTCAGTATCATAAATAACATGTTAAAATTTCAAAGAGCCTAGTTTCACCGTTTTAGAGAAATAAAATCGCGAAGTTGGCCACTTATACACATGCTTTTAGATGGACTTGTCGGAAAATGCACGTTTTTATTCATAACTTTTGAAATTTTTCTAAGAATCTTTTAAAAAATTAATATGTTAGGGTTTATTATAGTTGAAATAAGTATACTTAAATTGAGGAAGCCTAGCTTCACTGTTTTTAAAATATATCAGTTTAAAGTTTAGTTACAACGTTACTAGAATACCTATATAGTGGTACAGTCCGAGGCGAAAGTTAGGTTAATTTGTTGTTTTAACGTTTGTGTTTACTTTCCTGGGCATTTTTCTGTTCCATACACCTAATTTTTAAATTATTTACCTGTTTTGTTAAGAATAATCACAACAAAAACATTTCTAACACGAAAATTCAATTTTGAAATTGACTGTACCACGACAACCTCCTCAAAATAGTATCAACATATACATTTGTAGTGCAAAATCTTTCAAAAATCTGCAGTTTTCTGAAAAAATCGACCAATTATTTATTCTAGTTTTTCATTTTATTCTTAAAATCGTGAAGTATTCAAACTATTATTGTTCATTGTAGTTAAGTGCATACTTCTTTATGATAAATTAATTCAGCTATGATTATCAATAATTAATATGTAGAGCTATGAAAAAGGCATTTTGAAGATTTTAAAGTTAAGCTACTCGTCGTGAGAGTTCCGCGAACTTTTTAATAAAAGCAACCTGTGTCACGTGGTTGAAGATACCAATAATACGACTGTGCTAATATAACTATAAAAAAAAATATTAGCTGCCTTGCGTTGTGTGGCAAGAGGCGTTTTTTGATGGTTTATCTTATCAACTACAAACAATCTAATAAAATTATGCGAATCATTGTGTGTTGCATACGATGTAAAATTAATTGATCGATTGCGATAGTTACTTAAAAGAGCAATGTCAATTGTGAAATTTTAATATTTTGTATAGTTATTCATCTATAACAATATATATAGTGCCACCTTCAAAACAGAGGAAAAAAAATTTTTGTTAACTGTATATGATTTACGCACTGTCAAAAATTTTGGTAACTATTTCTGAAAAATTACAATAACAATTGGTTATAGGTAAAAAGATAAATTGTTTACACAGAATACAATTTTTTTTTTTAAACCATACTCTGAGTTACAAGTGGTTGAAACTGGTATGTGTTGAATAAAAAAAGCTTCGTTCAGTCTCTGTAAGACTCTTTAATCTAAAATACGCACTATTTATAAAGACTAAAGAATCTACTTTTATGTTTGTACATATATATATGTAGTACGAATTTTGTCAATGCAACAACCACAAGGTTTTGATAAGAGATGTAAATATAAGCTCAAAAATATAATATACGTACATAGTTAAATATTCACGTATAATTGGATGTAAGTTGAACTATACTGGTAATGATCATATTTGAAATAATCGTAGTAAAAGAATGAGTTATTTTCTGCCTTCGGCTTTTTTTGTCGTAAATAGGATGTTCACAATTTCTTAGAAGTTTTAAAATACACAAATTATATTAAAATCCTTAAAAGTTATTTTAGTATTATAAAATTATACAATTGCCTTGTATCAAAGTATCAATATTAATTTAATTTGTTTTGATGTATCCGTAAAAAAATGGTGACTACATATATATATTTTAACGAAACATAAATAAAAGAAATGAAGACAAAATGATACATTAAATAAAAAAAAAAAAAAATATCTACCATAAAGTGGATTTGAACTCTTAAGTGCAAAACAATCTATGTAGGGGCATAAGCCTTATCCATCTTAGCTATCCGAAGGACGGGATGTTATCCTTTCGAAGTCACATATGTTCATGGATATCCTCTGGAGCTTGTCCTACAGTTTACAGAAGTTAGGATGTGTGAAATTAATAAAATAGTGGTTAATTTTTTGAAAACATAAATGGATTTGGGAATTTGAAGAGTACGGGAGAGTTAAAACATAATGTATTGAAATCAAAATTATGTGTAAATAATTAATGAGCATTTAGTTCCACGATTTAATTAAATAAGATTTATGGATAACATTGAAGCCAGAGCGAGAGCAAGTCAGTTAAATATATACATAGCATGTACTCAGTTGCAGAGTCCAAAGACTCTCAAAAAAGCAAAACTCGTGTCGTCGCTTGCTTTGGCTGTGCGTTCAGATATATACAGCTATATAGCCGATATTTCCACTCCTCTCCTCGTAGGCGCACATTCGGTATACCCCTTCCACGCGTCTCCAAAATGTGCGCCTATATGGACATTTCCACGCGAATCCACTCTTCTCATACCCCTACCGTGCTTCTCAAATAAAAAAAAAAATGTGCGCCTGGTTCGGCCGCTTGGCCGCGGCGGGGCGCTCGAACCACTGGAAAAAAGTGGGCACACTCCGTAGCATGGCAGTCAGCAATCTCCCTACTAATCTCTGGCGGCACATGATAATCAGCTGATGATCACCTGATATTTTGGCATGATATTTTCCTGATATTCTTTCGATTTTCTTATGATAATCACCTGATTTTCACCTGATGTGTAATTGGTGACAGACAGCAGATCATTAGGTGAAAATCAGCTAAATATCATGTCAATATAATGTGAATAAAATGTAAGTTTTGTCTGAAACTTAGTGAACAGAGTTTACCTGATATTCACGTGATATTCACATGACTTTTAACCAATTTTTATCTGATAATTAGTTGACTCTCGCCAGTTACACATCAGGTGAAAATCGGATGAATATCAGGTGAATGTCATGCCAAAATGTCAGGTGATTATCAGCTGATTGATTATTATCTGACGCTTAGCAACCAGGTTGGATTGGATCTAAAAAAAAAGATAGACTCATGAATCATTCTTATGAATCACATAAGCTGTTACTATATAATGATAAAGATCCTGTGGATAAATATGACCTATAAAATAATTAGCTGACAGTCAGGCTAAATCATAAGCTTTGGTAAATCATGAAGCCTCGTTCGAATGTTGACTAAGGAAAAGCGTAATCTATTTTACCCCTATATAAAGACATCTTAAACAGGATTAGGATCAGCTGCTTAATGAAGTTATCACATAATTAATAAAGTCAACCCATATCTATTACAATACTACTACTAATGACAATTCAGTAACTATTTGTTTAAAAGTCGGCTTATTTGTCCGCTCAGTCAGTTTTCTGCTATGCATTTATCAGGAAGATATGTGGGGTTACTACAAGTTTATAGCATATTCGCTTTGAGCGCAATTTTGAAACAGCGTTCCCACCAAGAAACAAGAAACTTGGGAACAATTGGTCGTACTAGAGACGGACAGCACTGTATGAAATTTCTTCCAGCTATACTCGCCAGATGGCCAAGTTGCAGACATCGCTTCTCCGCAAACGTATTGAAACTAATGCATACTGCTATCTGTTACTAGTACAACCAATCGTTCCCAAGTTACTTGGGATGGGGGCGATGTTTTGGAATTGCGTTTAGAGCAAATAATAAGCTCACTCGTATAATTGTAATTTAGATAAACTGCATATGTATAATCATCAAAATTACAATGAATATGTGAAAAGTTGTACATACCACCTGATTTCCAATAATACCAGCCCACTTGTTGGTTGAAAACCTAACTTGGTGGTTGCAGACAGCTACCACATGAAGATTCACTTTAGCCCAACAATGGTTGTTATGGATATTAAAACTTCCATCGCTACCGAAAGTCGATTCATCTGTGAAGAGAATCCTCTTATGGAAATTCGGATCATTGGCTATACGGTTCAGCATCTCTTGACAAAATGCAATTCTGTAACGGGTTTTTAATATGAAATTACTGCATGAAACTAAAAAATGTGTTTGAAGTTTCAAACGTTAGAGCCCAACGAAAATGCAAAAAAAAAATTTTTGTTTTTGTCGTAAATAACCTAATAAACTAACGACAAGAGGTGAATAATACCGTAAAAAAAAAAAATATATCAACATTAAACCAGTTTAAACACAATTATTAACAATCAGAGTAACATACGTACATAACAAACCTTAAGCACTATACCTTTCAGTAACACATGGTGAAAAAAGTCAGAAATAAATATTTCTGCGAATCTATGGTTGTAAGAAATAAATTTGGTACTTTATAGGACTAGAAAATATAACCTTAAAGAGTAATAAACTCCTTAAATTAAAGAAAGGTCAGAAAAAAGACGTTTTTATGCTATCTCCAGTAGGGGCTGCAAGTAATGGACAACACATAAATATTCTTATAAAGTACTAAGTCTCATCGCCCCAATTTTCTTCAAAATTAAAAAACATACATTCACCGTGCAAAATGTCAAAAAATTCAAGAAAATAGCCTATTTTAGCCATTTTCGGTTATAGTCAGCCATTAGGGGCCCGTACAGAGTTTGAATGGTTTTTATTAATGTCTTTGTATAAGATTTGATACTTACAGTCATTTTTAGCTCCCGAAAACACATCCTTGTTTGGTTATGTAATCTCAATGTTAGAAAACAATGGAAAAAAGGGCGTTTTTATGCTACCTACGTCCACTAGGGGCTGCAATTAATGTAAAATGTATGGATATTCTTATCAGGTACTAAAATTAATGGCCCTGATTTTTCTTAGAACTAGGAAACCTAACCTTGCCGTGCAAAATGTTAAGAAATTCAAGAATATAGTAAAACCTTATTTAAGTCTTACGTTTCTCGACCCAGAAAGAAGTTGAGAATTAAATAGTTGTCACGAACATCACTGGGGAGTTTTTTTCCAAAGCAGAATAAAAGATACTGGTATACTTTTTATATAGCTAAAACTAGCCGACAGACTTAGCTAAGGTACTATATGGAGCGTCCTTCAAAAATTATTTTGAAAGCGATGCAAAGAATGAGAACAAGTAGCTTTTTCTAAATCGTTTATACCAAATACCAATCACTACTTTATGTCAGGTACTTCTAACAGTTACAAACAATGATATTAAAAACAATCCGAAACGCACAGAAAACGGAAGTATTCTATTAAAAGATCTCTTATAACTTACTTCTAGAGTATGGGATTGCCCTGTAAATTACCAAAGCATATCTTTGCGTACCTACCAGCAATATTTTATTAATTTTTTCTCGGCAGAAAAACTATTATGAGTCTTATTTACTGAATAATTACACGAAATCATCCAAAAAATCCAAATATTCGTTAAAATTCGTGTGTAACTTTGTTGTGAGTCATAAGATTAACGTAAAATCTGACACAGCTTATCTCTGTAGACCTATTAACAATATTTTATCAGTTTGCTGCAAAAAAAAGATCATAATAATTTCATTATATAAAAAAATAGACGAAATTTTCGGAAAAATTCCAATTTTTCTGAAATTTCGTCTATAACTTTGTTTTAAGGCATAGCTTTGACGTATAAATTAAAACAGCTCATCTCTTTGTACCAACTAATATTATTTAGTAAGTTATTTGTCTGTAGAAAAATTAATAATAATTTAATTTCATAAATAATTTGACGCAATTTTTTAAAATTTTTTTCGAAAAAGTCTTGTCAAAGTTTTGTCTAATGATTAACAATAAAGTTACAGATAAAATTTTAAGACAATTCGTATTTACTTAAGATTTTCATTGAATTATTTGTTTATTAAAATTATTATGGACTTTTTTTTTGATAGCAAACTGATAAGATATTGTTAGTAGGAACACAGAGATAGGCTGTGTAAGTTTTTACGTCAATCTTATGCCTTGAGACAGAGTTTATGACTAAATTCTACTAAAATTAGTATTTTCTCAAAAATTTTGTTTAATTATGAATTCAAGACGATTATTATTGATTTTTTTACTGACGAAAAATTAATAAGATATGGTTTAAATGGACACAAAGAGAAGCTGTTAAAGTTTTATCATCAATCCTATGCTTCAAAATAAAGTTTTGAATAAATTTAAAATTACATAACAAATTTTAAATTTAAATTTTTCCGAAAATGTCGTCTATGTTTTCATATAATAAAATTATTACTTATTCTTTTTTTGGTGGCAAACTAATAAAATATTTTCAATAGGTCTACAAATATAAGCTGTGTCAGGTTTTACATTAATCTTATGATTCACAACAAAGTCATTCATGAAACAAGTAATACGCTAAGTTGCCTTTAAAAATTCATGTTTTAAAACGGTTGCAGCCCCTAATGTATAAAAGTAACTAAAACAAGTTTTTATCGCCTTTTTTATAATTATGAATACATACACAAATCGAGGTTATGTTTCCGAGAGCTAATAATAACTGCAAGTATCAAATGTGATACAAAGACAGTAATACAAACTATTCAGACTCTGTATGGGCCCGTAATGGCAGACTATAACCAAAAATGGCAGAAAATAGGCTATTTCCTTAAATTTCTGGGCATTTTACACAGTAAGGTTAGGTTTCCTAATTCTGAAAAAAATCACGGCAATAAGTTTTGGGGCCTTATAAGGATATCCGTACGTTTTAGATTAATTGCAGCCCCTACTGGACGTAGGTAGCATAAGACCGTATTTTATCCGACTTTTCCTTGATTTTAGGAATTTATTACGTTTAAGGTTATGTTTTATAGTTTTATAAGGTACCAAATTCATTTTTGACAACCATCAATTTGCAAAAATATTTATTTTTGATTATTTTCACCATGTATTACTGAAAGGTGTAGTGCTTAAGGTTTGTTATTAAAGGTATGTTACTCTGATTGTTTATCCTTGTGTTTAAACTGGTTAGATGTTGATATTTTTTTTCATGAAATTATACACCTCTTGTCGTCGGTTTATTGGGTGATTTATTACAAAACCAAAAATTATTTTCAGATTTTTGTTGGGCTTCAACGTTGAAAACTTCAAACACATGATTAAAATACCGATAAGGAATTTAGGGTCCCCATAATATCACAAATACCTTATAAAATATAACTATATTGCATTGGGAACAATAAATTTAAGAACTCTGCAGGACAATCATCTTCATTCAGTTGCTAACACGGATGTAGTGATACGCTCGTAAATGATTATCTTTCAAAATTCTTTGCACCACCCAGTAAGATAAATCCAGCTCCCTGGCAATATTCTTAATACTGCAAGTTGGATCCTCCTCGATACATTGCAGGGCACGCTCTTCATTCTGTAAGTTTTTAAACTCTGCGAGGAGCTCCAACAATACGTCCACCATGATTACCACTACGAGCGGCTGCAGGAATAACATTCCCGTCTTCATGCGAGCGGTTACGGGCATCACGGATGACATTCTGATGCGGATGCCAACGGTTTGGGAAGCGCTCAGTGTAGAGCTGGGCTGTTGCAGCAGCATTCCTGTCACACTTACCATACATCAACATCATCTCGCAAAACTCCACAGGAGTAAAGAAAGCATTTGGTGGAGGGTTAAACCACACCATTATAACCTAGATCCATAAGATTAATTGTAATTCCAGACTGTTGCTTAAGAAGTTGTGATAGAAAAATTAATCTACACACTCTGTACTACGATGGATAATAATTTGTATTAGATACTCTATACAGATGTAGAGAAAGTACATCAAATACAGTAATACTAATAAAAATGAGATAAAAATTACAACACAATCTTAAAACAGACAAACAGGCATAATTTGAAGTATACAATAATATCAATAGATAAATACAGAACGTAAACGTATTTCCAAAGAAAAGTAGCGAAAAAAAACGGTATTCGACAGCGAAACAGTAAGTTTTTAAGTGCACGGCAAGTACGCAACAAATGCCCACCAAGTGCTTGCCAAGTACCCACCAAGTGCCCGCAAAAAATCCGCCAAGTGCTTGCCAAGTGCCCGGCAAGTAACCAACAAGTGCCCGACAAGTACCCACCAAGTATCCACCAAGTGCCCACCAAGTGCCCAGTAAGTACCCACCAAGTGCCTGCCAAGTACTCGCCAATGCCCGACAAGTGCCGTCCAAGCGCCCGGCAAGTGCCCGACAAGTACCCGTAAAGTATCCGCCAAGTGCCTGCCAAGTGCCCAGCAAGTACCCACCTAGTGCCCACCAAGTATTCGACAATGCCCGCCAAGTGCCCTCCAAGTACCCGCGAAGAGCCCGCCAAGTGCCCAACAAGTAACCGCCAAGTGCCCGGCAAGTAGCTGCCAAGTAGCTGCCAAGTGCCCACCAAGTACCTGGAAAGTGCCCACCGAGTGCCCGCCAAGTTCCCAGCAAGTACCCGCAAAGTTTCCAGCAGGTTACCACCAAGTACCCACTAGGCTCCCATCAAGTACCCACTAAGTGCCCACCAAGTGTCTAGCAAGTGCATAACAAGTAGCCGCCAAGTACCCGCCAAGTACCCGCAAAGTGCCAACTAAGTGTCCGCCAAGTTCTCAGCAAGTGCCCACAAAGTTCCCACCAGGTTACCACTAAGTACCCACCAAGTGTTTACCAAGTGCCCACCAAGTTGCCAGCCAGTAGTGGCCAAGTAGCCGCCAAGTGGCCACCAAGTCCCTGCTAAGTGCCCACTAAGTGCCTGCCAAGTTCCCTGCAAGTGCCCACAAAGTATCAAACAGGTTTATACCAAGTAACTTCCAAGTGCCTACCAAGTGCCCGCCAAGTTTTAAACAAGTAATTGCCAAGTACTTGCCAAGTGCCTGCCAAGTTCTTAGCAAGTGCCTAACAAGTAGCCACCAAGTAGCCACCAAGTACCCGCCAAGTGCCCGCCAAGTGTCTGACAACTGCCTGGCAAGTACCCCATAAGTGCCCACCAAGTGTTTTTCTTTGCCTACCAAGTGCCCTCCAAGTACCTGCGAAGTGCCTGCCAAGTGTCGTCCAAGTACCCGCAAAGCGCCTAGCAAGTACATGCCAAGTACCCGCCAGGTGCCTGGCAAGTACTCACCAAGAACCTGCCAAGTGTCCTGCAGGTACCCACCAAGTGCACTGCAAGTACGCAACAAGTGCCTGCTCAGTGCTTGCCAAGTGCTTGGCAAGTACCTGGCAATTGCCCGTTAAGTACTTGCTAAGTGCCTGGCATGTACCTGCCAAGTGCCCGCCATGTTTCCATTAAGTGCCCGCCAAGTGCCCACCCAGTGCCTGCCAAGTGCTTGACAAGTGCCCGAAAAGTTACTGGCAAGTACCCGTTAAGTGCTTGCCAAGTGCCTAGCCAATGACCTGCAAGTACCCGTTAACTGCCCAACAAGTGCTCACTAAGTGTTCGAGAAGTACCCGCAAAATATCCGCCAAGTACCCGCTAACTATTGGCAAGGGCCTGGCAAGTACTCGCTAAGTGCCCCACAAGTGCCCTCCAAGTACCCGTGAAGTGCTCTTCAAGTTACGTCCAAGTCCACACCATGTGTACGGCAAGTACCCACCTAAGTGCCTGCAAAGTACCTGCCAAGTGCCCACCAAGTGCCCGCCAAGTATCGTTTAAGTGCCTGTCAAGTACCCGTTAAGTCCCGCCAAGTGCCTACCAAGTACTCACCAAGTGCCCGACAAGACCCCACCAAGTGCTCGCAAAGTTTTCACCAGGTTCCTACCAAGTACCCGCCAAGTGCCCACCAAGTGCCCACCAAGTGCCCACCAAGTGCCTACCAAGTGCCTGCCAAGTTCCCAGCAAGTAAGTAACAAGTACACGCCAAGTAGCCGCCAAGTGCCTGCCAAGTACCCGCAAAGTGCCCACCAAGTGCCCGCTAAGTACCCAGCAAGTGTCCGCAAAGTTTCCACTAGGTTACCACCAAGTACCTACCAGATTCCCACCAGGTACCCACCAAGTGTTCTCCAAGTGGTCGCCAAGTTTCCAGCAAGTAATTGCCGAGTACCCGCCTAGTGCCCACCAAGTGCCCGGTAAGTGCCTAACTTGTAGCCACCAAATAGCCGTCAAGTACCAGCCAAGTACCCACTAAGTGCCTACCAAGTGCCCGCCAAGTTTTTAGCAAGTGCCCGCAAAGGTTTCACCAGGTTCATACCAAGTAACCGCCAAGTGCCCACCAAGTGCCCGCCAAGTTTCTAGCAAGTGATTGCTAAGTATTCACCAAGTGCCTGCTAAGTAATCAGCAAGTAACCAACAAGTAGGCTGCCAAGTAGCCGCCAAGTGCCCGCCAAGTGCTTAACAAGTAACTACCAAGTTTCCGCAAAGTTCCCACTAGGCTTCTGCCAAGTACCTGCCAAGTGCCCGCCAAGTACCCGCCAAAAGCCTGGCAAATACCCGCGAAGTGCCCGCCAAGTACTTGCCAATGCCTACCAAGTGCCCTCCAAGTACCTGCGAAGTACCCGCCAAGTGTCCTTAAAGTACCCACAAAGCGCCTGGCAAGTACATGCCAATTAGCCGCCAGATGCTTGGCAAGTATTTACCAAGAACCTGCCAAGTGCCCGGCAAGTACGCGACAAGTGCTGGCCCAGTGCTTGCCAAGTGCCTGCCAGCCTGCCAAGTGCTTGCCAAGTGCCCACAAGTGACTGGCAAGTACCCGCCAAGTGCCTGGCAAGTAACCTGCAAGTACCCGTTAAGTGCCCAGCAAGTGCCCACCAAGTGTTCAAGAAGTACCCGCAAAATACCCGCCAAGTACCTGGTAACTACTGGCAAGGGCCTGGCAAGTACTCGCTAAGTGCCTGCCAAGTGCCCTTCAAGTTCCCGCGAAGTGCTCTTCAAGTGTCCTCCAAGTCCCCACCATGTGTACGGCAAGTACCTGCCGAAGTGCCTGCAAAGTACTTGCCAAGTGCCTGCCAAGTGCCCGCCAAGTACCGTCCCAGTGCCTGTCAAGTACCCGTTAAGTGCACGCCAAGTGCCCACTAAGTGCCCACCAAGTGCCCGACAAGTACCCACCAAGTGTCCGCAAAGTTCCCACCAGGTTTCCACCAAGTACCTGCCAAGTGCCCGCTAAGTGCGTTCGCTCGTTTCACGGGTTAACTCTTCATGTAAGGCGAACCTAAAAGAGTTTCACTTAAAAAAAAAATTAGAGGAAAAAACAATAAATTAAAAAAAATAGACATCTGTAAAGAAAGTGCCACACTTGCAGCTAAGAAAAAGCACGCGGTTCTTAAATGATACAATGCATTGGGTAAAATTATATCGAAGCAAACCACCTTCCAGGTACATATGTACATGAGCATAGATATAGAAAAAAATAAACATAGATAGAACGTCATTGAAGACAATACGTAGCCATTTATCCAACCACTCTCTTTTCTCGCCCCTCACTCTCACTACTGTAGTTCTTAAATGATTTCAAAAATAAAATTGTACCCGTGGGAATAAAGAAGGATAAACAAAATAAGAAAACGTTACGGTGGTGCGTATCACCAAACATGCGAATAAGAGGTAGCACAAATAAAAAATAGAGCTGTCAGACTAGAAGGATTACGCGTGGATGGTGGCGGAAATATTATTAGGGGCAGCTGCAAGATGGTTTGGATTTTTTCAAATGAGGGGCCATTTTTACTTATGTTTTAAAGATTGCTTACAGGTATTAACAAGTAAAACAGACAGCAAACGGTAACAAAGACAACATTGGAGAGCAACATTGCTTTGCGGTCGATGGGTGAACATAAAATAACAGTTGCAATAACGAAAAAAAGGGGGGATAGCTATAGTAATAACATTATACTTACAGTAGCATAAATATTCATAAGTAACAACAGTTATAGTAATAAGAATGATAATAATAATAATGATGAATTAGGCTAAGCACAATATATCTTGAGAAGGGCGTCCTCGACAACAATTATAAAACTCTCATCAGTCATAATTGCAAATATTGTTTATTACCACACTTACATAAATACGTAGAAAAATAGCAAGAACTTATATATAGTAGTAAATATATTTTTATTACTAAAATATTTTTGAAGCACCATGTAGTGTTGAATATCAATTGTTTATGATAAGCGAAATAATAAAAAAAAAGTTAATAATTTTGTACGTAATATAAATAACAATGAAAAAATCTAGAGCTCTGACTTACTTTACAGGAAGGTTAGCAAGAAGACAAACACTAGCAACAGTATTGTAACTAGTTTAAAGCAGTAATCCTTCGACCTTCAACATCCTTGACCACAAATTAAAAAAAAAAAAAAAAAAAAAAAAAAAATTGCAATGAAATGTATGGGAATCAATTATTATTTAATGCAAAAAAAATTGTTATCATAATTTATAGTATAGTTAATATGTAAATAAAAAAACAAATGTACGTATGCAATTATACGCCATAAGTAACCAAGAGAATTTTGAAACCAAATCATTTTGTATAAGGGAAGTGCACAGACATAAAAAAACATATTTACACATAAGATTCAGCAAAAAAAAGGAAAAGGCAAAACAGGGACGTGGTGCTTAAAACCACCCTTTTTCTGTTAGCTGGAAGTAATATACAACACAAACAACATTACACGAGCAGTACTTTATCACAAACATACAAATCAAGAAAGACATTTCTGCCAAGAACGTTGGCATCAAGGCATTGGATGTCTCACGTACGATATCATAGCTACACATACATGTGCTCCTTTTTTTGGAGACTACTGAAGACAATTGTAGTGGAAGAAAGCTGAGGAATAAGTAGATATGATGTTAAAGGAAGCTCTCTCTTTCTCTGGTTGGAACTGGCAAGCATGAAGGTCTTACACACGTAACGTGCTTTTCTCTCGTTCAGGACAAATATAAAAGTTGATACTAGCTCCTGGACTTTTTAAATTGTGTGCACCCCAAGGCCATCAAATTTGACGTAAAACCTCTACATACCTAAACAGCAATCTGAAAGAGTAAAAAAAATTTTTTTGTAACAACATGCCTACTTCCTTTTGAATTTCGATTGCTGTTTTATAGTTGTAATTAAATATTCAATTAGAAATTAAAAAAAGTGAGATTTTCCATTATAACGTAAGCTTGTTTATCAATACCCCTTGTAAAATGAACAGTTAATATTGTACAGCATTAAAAACAGAAGCTGGTTTAATAATCCAGTACAAGTCCTTGCTTGCTGAGTATTTAAATATTACAATTTATTGTGCCATAAAGACCTGTTCTGGTATACAATTTTTTACTTTTTTCCAAGGGCATATGAAACAAAAAAATTGAATTTTGTTTTCGACACATGAATGCAGATTTAAGTTGGATTTCATTATAAGCCTATGTGTGAGGGCGTATGTTTGCACGTGTGAGCATGTGAGCATATAAAGGCACTAAATCCCTTCATCAACAACTCCCGTTCTTCAAGCCACAATAGTGCTTTATCACCTTATGGTTCAAAGTAAGACAATGGGTGCAAAGTTTCATTTTGCACTCTCTTTATAAAAAGCGACACGCACACCTAAGGGTAAAACAGCGCGATATAAGAAACTTAGCAGAGTGCTCAATCTAGTTGTCATGACGACGTTCTTATGTTGTATCATCGGGAAAGCTAAAGATCTTTACTGCAGACTGCTTCCATTTCTTACAGCCCCAATACTAACAGAAAACGTAGACACTAATGGCCGTTGTAGCCTCCAACAGCGTTAAATTTACTGAACGTTTGATCGTATCATATCATAGCACTATTATTTTTACTTACCTACACTGTAATTACAATAAGCGTTAATGAAATGACAATATCTGTGCAACAGTAAATAATTTCTGTAGAAAGTTTCAAATCAAAGAATTATTAAAGAACTTCTTGATTTATAATATCAGTAGACACGGAATTGCATGCACTGTTAATTAATAAAAAGCTGTTAACTTATCGCATCTGTCACTGTTTAAGGTGGCACGGCAGCGGCAATAGGGCTAATAAGTTGCACTCAGAAACAAGTTGTTTAAGCGTGGGAATTGATAGTATTTACCTACTTAGTATATACTTGTTTGTAAGTATCCACGTACGCATGTGTATGTACGTAATTATATCCACACAATCGTATTTAATGTTACTGTAATAGAAGTAAGTTATTTGTGCCTTTTCTCTTTTCTTATGAATGTTTATAATTTTTTGGCAACTTTGAAAATCATAAATAAGATCTATATTCTAAGATTATTATGGATTATCCTGACGCATATAGTTAAGTAAAAATAATATTTCTTGGAGTAGCCTAATCATTTCTTAAAACTGAAGAAAAAGAAAACGTTTGAGCCTATAATTTGTTAAACAACTGTTGTCTGCTTATTACTAATGTACTGTAAAAGTATTTTGATAACCATTTGCATAAAAAAACAGTCGTTATATATTAAAGAAAAGAAGGTTTATTTTTACCGCATCATACAACTTTTCTTTCTTTGTAATCAATATGATAAGAATAAACGATATTAACAAGAAGGTGAAAACTAGAAGTGGAAATAGAAGCTAAAAAATATAATACATAAATGCGGATAGCTACTAATGTACAATTACATATACGTTTTACCTTGCTTCAAATAACTATATTTGATACTACTGTAATAAAAAAAAGTTTTGTTTTGCCTTTTCTCTCTCACAATCGATTTTTATAATTTTATGGGAGTTTTAAAATGTATAAATTAGATTCATATACCGAAAAATTTTTTTACTATTATAAAATTGAAAAATAGCCTTGAGAATAAAAAGTATTAACTTATAAAATTGTTTGATAGGAGTCATATCCATTATAATGAGGAAAAAAAATAAATTAGTGGTTACAGCTGAGCTGCCATCCTTACAAAAAGAAGCTTAATATTTTTTCAAAATACCAATGGATTTTAAGATAAGTGTTCAAAGTACGAGAACAATAATAATAAAACCAGTGGACCATTAATGCTTGGGTTCATAAATATTGAGTTAAACGTTTATAAAATTATATCGCAACCAATATAACTATGACTGTAAGAATACGTTTTTTGTAATAATATTGTGTACAAGGGTTGTGAAATTATTATGTAAACGAGTATACCGGCTTTGGTTGGGTGTAGTTTTGATTGATATTTTAATATTAAACAAATTTGAGATTATAAACAACATAGGGCACAATACAATTCCAAAAATAAATATAGGCTGACTAGTATAAGATTTTACCCTTTCATCGAAACTTCTGATTATTTAAAGCCAACTTACTACTGCCTTCGCCAATCACATCTCTAACGTCACGCTTACATATTTATTTCTAGTCTATATTTAATACTTAAAATATTATTGTATTGAAAAAATTAAGAAAAATATCCTCTGTTCCTCTTTCTTTAATAAAGTAGTAGTAATAAGTTTCAGCCAATGTCCCTTTAAGGTGCTTATCACACATAGTTTTTTTTGGACAGATATTATTTACATTAAACGTTTATTCGAAATAGTGTAAGAAATACCTAAAAAAGTTTCTGATTTTGTAAATGCACTCTTTTTTCGTAAACTTTTTTAAAAATCACGTAACCTTAACCAACATGTAACCTTAAAGAAAAATCACGTTAAATTGCATTGATACGATCTGTAGAAATCTCCCAATTTTTGTGGTATAAAAAATTACTGTTCAACAAACCTATCCATTTTTTTAATGGATCCACAAGTTGGGTTTTGAATAAATGTTATTGTGATAAATAAATGTTGGGTGTAGTGGTGTTATGTGGTGTAAAAGGGACTGGACGTACGTGACGAAGGATGAAGTGAAGGAGAAAAATTAAATAAAATCCACTTCCATCACGTTCTTTCTTAAGGCCAAAATGTGAAATCGTTGATTTACTCTTAATTTATTTCTTACACATAACTTACGTATAGAAATATAACTTTAAAAAAATATCCCAAAATCATAAGTCTGTGCGTGTAGTAATGAGTCTTCACCTTTCCATCTTTCTTCCAACGGTCCTGTCAAGCTTCTTTGCGAGCTTATCGTTCTCATTGAATGGTATCATTCTAAACATATTCTTTTCGATCGTACTATACTCTGATAAAAAATTTATAATGCACTACGCCACTGGAACTGAAGTAAATTATGATGAGAACCTTCTCGTTTAATTGACCTTGGCGCTCGTTTCTCGGACTTGGTTCACGCGGTAGCTTCCGTTAAAACTATGGAGTTTTGCCTTTCAGGTTATAACTATACACCTATGAAACCTCATAGCTGACAATCTTTTAAAGCAAGTTAGGGTCATTGCAGACTGAGTCTAATATCTCGTGAACAATGTGAACATGCTGTTTTTCGGCAAAATTGATAAACTTTGACATGAATCATGCTGTCATCTCATGTAAAAATAACTGGTACAAATAAATAGCCAGACTTACTGTTTTGGTCTTTTATGATTTCTCTAATAATATTATTATGATTAGTTCATACCACTTTTCTCAATCTATCAAGTTTTTTAAATGTTGTTGATGTGCCGTAGCATTTAGTTCGCTCTTTGTCATTCACATATTTTCGTTTTTTTCAGAACATTCTTTATTGCCGGTAAACGTTGCTTTCGTTTGAGGTACCCTTACGACATTCCACAGTTAACATTAAAAAAATGTACAGGTAGACCACACAAAATGTAAAACAAATTCTTGGATCTATTTTTTAGAACAGGTCAAACTGTAGCTGAGTCAATACAACAAATCAACTTTCAGAAATTACCTTAAAATTTGAAATGGCTAAAGTTGGCAGCACAAGTAAGAAATACGAAAAGCATCATAATGCTATAAATGGATTAAAAATAAAGTGTACGAAGTCTAGAAGCATTTAAAATACACAATACTTTTTAAACACATCTTGCATTATTAGTTATTTTATCATCTTAATTATTGTTGTCAAGCTCTTACTGCATATCTAGTTTTTTTTAATTATTGTCTAAAAGCTTAGATTTTGTTAAACAATCAAATAGTTAATAAAGATTAAAGTATAAAATCCTTCACATGACCTGTGATTTTGTTTTTGTTAAATAACGATTTTGTTAAATAACGTTTAATGTCATTTAAGTTTGTTTTCAGCTTCAAATCAAAAACTAAAAACTGTGGACTACAGTCTCACACTCCTTCACAGGCTGCGGGATAGCAGATAGTCCAACTATTTGTTTGTTTAAGAAAAATTAAAAGGAAGGAAGAAGTAGAGCGTTGAATATAATATCCAGACTAACTTACCTTTCTTTCCGCTTATTATTAATTCTGATGGCCTGCACTTCCTCTTTCCGTCGATTTATAATTATTTATTTTTTTATTTATTTATTTGTTATTTATAATTTAATAATAATTTAAATTCCTTTATAAATTAGTTTTATATCACTTTATTTTATAATACTAGTATACGTAAAAAATAAAACAGAAAAGGAAAAAAAAGACGGAATGTCTGGTTAATCTTATAAAATTAATTATTACGTCTGCACTTGATGAGCAGCAGCGGGCTACTAACTAAAACGCCGCGCAAAGAAATGCACCTTGCACGAAGTTTTCGTTAAACTTCTTTGTCTTACATGCTATGGGGCCGGTACTTGCTGACTTCATGTGTTCACACTTCATGGCTCGCTTCGGTTGTCACTTGACACTTCCAAGAGCCACGAAGTTCACAGTCAGCTTTGTTAGGCGACGACTCTTGTTGAGTATGACTCTGTAAAGAGTCTTAAAATTTTATCATTGGGAATGAAATATAACAGAATAAAATAGAATAAAAATAAGAATTTCTTAATTTACGCAAGTCGTCACCTAACAGCCTCCCCTTCTTAAAACTATCACCGTCCTCGGTGAATATATTATATTATATTATTTTGTTGGTTTTTTTTTTTTTTTTTTTTTTTTTTTTTATATTTTCCTCTTATAAGTAAACATTTATGAGTTACATAACATTAACATTTTACAATAGACCTTATAGTAATGTAATAAAGTATTAATTTACAGAATTATTACATTTGTTTATTCGGGACTAGGAGTAAGGGAAGGAATGGACTCGTGAATATTACGTCTTCTTCTTCTCCTTAGCCCTTGATTTTGTGTTGTTAATTAATAGTCTATTAAGTGGATCAAGATTTGCTGACACTCCCATCTCAAGGCATAGTTTATAGTGCTAGTCGTATTTTACCAAGCTGATATTTTTCTGGCATGATGGGCAGATCTTTTTTAATTTCATTTGTGTTTTGCACAGAAGACTGTGCACTTCAAGATGGCATTTGAATATTAAATTTCCACACGATAAATGTGGTATTATTTCACGGTTTTTTGGCGAGTCTTTTTGGGAGTAATTCGCCCCATACATTTTGAGTCCTTTGAGGGCCCTTTCCGTCGATTCTTCGTTACAGTATGTAGCAAAGCTTAGGTATAACTACCTTTCATCGTCGCGTTTGACATCTAATGGGTAGTAGTTTAAATTGCTCAATGGGCCAAAGGTCATTAACAACCGGGTGTATTTATCCGGATTCATAATGGCCGGTACCTTAGATACTACTTTTCGTGGAAGTGAGTCATTGTCTTTTGGATCGTTATTTATTTTGATCGTGTTTTCTGTTTTTGGGTTTTTTGTTATTACATTTTTTGGCTGCTGAGTTATGCAATACACTTCTATTTGGCGAATGTTTTCTGCCCACTCAGCGGATCCATACGTTATATGAACGGAAACAATATCTTCCCGTGTTTGTTTTTTGGTTGAAAAATGAATATCTTCTATTGAATATTTGTTTTCGAAAAATTCAATAATATAATTTGTGTTAATAGGTTTTTTTAAAATGACGCTTATTTAAGTCCTGGTACGATTTACTATTACAAATCGTAATATTGGACTAAGCTCTTCTTCATTAATTTTTTTAAAGGTTTTGACTTCCGTCGTTAATTCTACATTCTTAGCTGGTGCTTCGATGTTTCGTGAAGATGATTTGTCTTCTATTTCTATGGTTTTTTGTATTATTTAAGGTTGCTGCAGCAACTGCTGCATAACATAGTTGGTAATATTCGACTTCGTAGCTGGTGTATGGGGCCGAACATGGCTGTTCTTCTAATGATAACATCGGACCAAATTTGTTAAACGATGTTTCCAATTGGCGCTTGTCAATTGGTTCTTCGGTCATTATGTTTAACCAACGTCCATTTTCCGATATATTGTGTTCCTTGACTTGTCTTTTATTTGGCAAGGGGACAGGTGCCGTTGACTTTGCCCAATTCCTCTCGTCCGATACATTTGACAATGAGTCGAATAGCTCCTGTAGCGTTGGCGCTGCATTTAGGTTATTAGCCGCTAACGCTGCCTCCCGTGGTAAAAGGAATGCCACTTCGTAACTTGAGTACCCCATAGCACAGGGTTCCCGTTCGATGGACCTCACTATCCCGAAGTTTTCCAGGATTTTTTTTAGCATTAGCCTACTATAATCCCCCTGCAGCAGTATGCTAAGCTGGGATCCATCAGCCATTGCTTCTATGATATTAGCGTTTTGTTTGTCCATTGTGTGTGTAATTCTGCAAGCGTAAATATGATAGATGTTGTGAGGATCATCACTTGATACTGTACATGTATGGGTGTTCTTGTAGTGTATTTCGTGTTGTTATTGTTCGTACGTGAAGTATGGAATGCAGATATGAGAATAAAATTAGGTTTATGAAACTATTGGATAATGGGTAGGGAATACATAGATAGATACAATTATTACTTGTCATGCTATGCCAAAATATTTGCGTATTTGTAATACAATTGAATAAATAGTTTTAATACATGCTAAAGCTCAATATAACAAAAGAGGAGAAAAAAAAATTTTGACAATAGAGTAACATGCAGCTAAAATATAATACAACATGCGCTTTTAAATTTAAAGCCTAATAATAATTATTTTTATAATCATAATATTTATTTATTTATGTATATATATATATATATATATATATATATATATATATATATATATATCTGAGGCATTTCACGTCCAATCGCACAGGCTGCGCGCGAGCGCGCGAGACCACTTTTCATGCTTTGATTACAGTATCAAATTAATGAGGAAGATAAATCGGAGTAAGCATTTCCGACGTATTTTAACCTCAGATTTTCAATGAAATTATTAAAATAACAAAAAAAAGTCAACATAACCTCAAAAAAATATAAAACATGTTATATCTTTAAAAGGGTGTCTCGAATCTTTTTTTTTTTTTTATTATCTAAAACGAAAGAGGAGGTTTTTTTACGTTGGTATAGTGATTTTCAGAGTGTCCACTATTATATTATTCGAGAAATCTAACGTCAAAGTCTATGCTCTCGTGCCGCCGCGACGGATGGCCTGGCCGGTGGGGCGCGGTACGGCGCTGCATGCGTGCTATATATAGCAATTTGTGACCCACCAAACCAAGAAGTCTGCTTCTTTAGCCTTAAATTATTAGTTAATGTTAATACAGTATTATTTTTTACAATTATTATTTAGACACATCAATAATAGTGTTGATATCAGGCGCAGTTCTCCTCCTCTGAGTTCATTTACAGCAGCAAAATTTTATTACTCTATTAATCGTGATAAAGGTTACGGCATCAAATAATTCTGAGATTTGTTTGCTGAAGACCTTTACAAATGGGCAAAAGGCCAAAGCAAAGAAACCGAGGTATTCTTCAGTGATAAAGAATCTTACAAGGAAGCTGCTTTGAAATTAAAAGAAAGGGTTGATAAGGCTAAAATGATACCAGGAACTCTTCGATATCACGCATTTATCCCTCTTGATAAAAACACATTTAAGCTGCGTCAAACATCTTTAAGTTCAATACTTCAAACATTTCCGAAAATTTCCAATCCAAAAATTAAAAAATCTACTTTCAAGAAAACTGCAAAGGTAAAGAAAAATATTTAATTGTTTTTATACGATACAATAATATATTGCATAGTGTACAGTATTAAAGTTTAAATTAAAGTTTAAATAAATACAAATTGTTTATTATTATGTAAACATGTCAATACTTTATTTTATTATAAAACATTTATTAGGAATATTGCGTTGTTTTCAAACGTAAGATATGGTACGAATGCGGCGCTACGTCCGCCGCCAGGCCGTCCGTCGCGGCGGCACGAGAGCATAGACTTTGACGTTAGATTTCTCGAATAATATAATAGTGGACACTCTGAAAATCACTATACCAACGTAAAAAAACCTTCTCTTTCGTTTAAGATAGTAAAAAAAAAGATTTGAGACACCCTTTTGAAGATGTAACATGTTTTATATTTTTTTGAGGTTATGTTGACTTTTTTTTGTAATTTTATAAATTTCATTAAAAAGCAGAGGTTAAAATACGTCGGTAATGCTTACTCCAATTTATCTTCCTCATTAATTTGATACTGTAATCAAAGCATGAAAAGTGGTCTCTTGCGCAGCCTGTGCGATTTGACGTGAAATGCCTCATATATATATATTTTTTTTTTTTTTTTTCTTCAGTTTTACAAATAATAAACGTACTCCATATAAATCCTACGGATAAAATTAAAAAATAAAGTGAAGTTAAGAAGAAGGAATACGTAAAAGAAAAAAAATTGATTTTACAAAGCTTAAAGTTAAAATCTTAGAACTAAGTGATGTGTGTTCGACGTAGAAGGTGGCGAGTTGAATGGTAGGGTTCAAGTATTGGGTTCATTTTCTGCTACTTGTGATCTTTTCTCGTAGATCAACGGTTTTGGTAAGGATTGACTTCGTTTCTGTAGTTTGTGTACAGCGTTGTCTTTTGCATGTAATCACATGTCTGTGGTAGGTCATTAACTTAACTTGTTGTTGTCATAATTGGTGAGTCAATTTTCGGTTCATTTTGTATTTTGTACTCCTTTTAATTGGTTCAGCATATTTCGTGCGATATTCGGGTTCATCGTTCTGCAATGCTAAAATAGCGCTTTTAGGATCCATGTATTTTACATATCCTTGGGATAATCTTCCCCACCGATCTCTAACGGCATAACAATATTCTGGGGTGCCAAATTGAGAGAAATGATTAAAGAAATCTCTTTCCCTCTTCTTTTCTTCTATATCCCATGGCAGAAGACACATAAGTCTTTTTAGATCAATGTTTGGTGTATCATTGTCATTTCTTCATGGTGTTGGTGAAGAGATCTTTTCTGCTTGACAAATAGTGGATTTCATCTTAAAAGGAGAAAATGGTTGATCTTCTTCTCCTGTATTTAGTGTTTTATCAGTTACTTTGGTAAATGAATCACTATTGTATTTGGCGGTAATAGTTCGATGTTGATAACTATGTAAATCCGTAAGTATGTGCATTTCCTTAATATTTCCTCTATTTTCTAATTGTTCGATAACTTCATGTTAAGGTTGGTTTATGTTGACTCTAGTCTTTATTGTTATTTCACATTCAGGGTTCATTGTTCTACCTGGAAGGAAAATAGTATCAAATTAATATTGATTTATGAGTCCATTTCCAGTTTTTGGGGTGTATGGCGTAAGAGTATCGAACTCCGTGTCTTCATTATAGGTCTAGCTTCAGATGATTTAGGTATTTTTTGTTTTTCTTCAATTTCAACATACAGTTCAGTTGGTTCGTGTTCATTTGGTTTCTGTTTTATGGTTACTCGGGGTTCTGCGTTCAGTGGGTTGATGGTACGTTTTATAAATTTTTCCAAGACACTACGTGTCATAATCTTCTTAAAACAGCCTCTTGCTTTGCTAATGAGTATTGCTATTATAATCATATTAATAATAGCTTGAATGACATTTCGTATTAAAGAAAAAAGAGAAGTTTGTTTTTCCTCCAACTTTCGGGTCCGTATTTTCTCCATTTGATTTATTATATTTTACACATTTGATTCTTCATATATCCATGATTGTTCATTAAAGTTCAATTCTCGAATCGATTTTATAGTGTCATGGAAGTCATCAGTGTCTTTTAAAAGTTCATGTAGTACTGTTAAGTTTAAGTTCACTTTTACCTGATAGATATATTGTATTTAAGTGATAATCTTATGTTCACTCGTTAAGGTTAATCTGTGAGTTTTTCCCGTACATCCATCATTCATTCGTAGAAGACCTATACCTTTCACTCTTTCTTGTTGGTCCGTTTTATTAGGACAGATAATGTTTAATTGTTCTTTATTGGGTGTTGAGAATAACCATGAACTATCAGCTGGTAAATAAATCCATTGGCTTTTGATTTTCAGCGTAAACATAATTTCACAGTATTTAAATACTTCTAGTCCAGGTAGTAATAACATAAGAATTTCACATTCGTTCATAGAATAGGGTTCCTTCAGCGGTTCCATAGCCGAGCATATATAACCATATACCGTCTTATCGCATTGGTTAAATGTAACTACGTTTAGTCGTAAATACGAATTATAATCTGCTGCTACTGCTAGGTAAGGGTACGACGGTTTTATGTAGGCAGATCCATTTTGTCCAGATTGGGGTATCATGACTGGATGTAGTCTATAAAGATTGTAAGGGGTTCGATCTACTAACGGCAAATGTAATATTACCATGGATCTATTTTCTTGATGTACAACGTCTTATTTGCTTAGGGTTCTTATTTCGCCAGCATAAAGGTTTTCTATTGGTGCTACAAATTCTAGATTTCCCGCAAGGTTCTTTACATCCCACGCTACTGTTCTAAATATATTTGGAGAAAATAGCTTTGGATGTGCTTGACCTCTTTGTAAATGATGCAAGATGTCAATTAGATCTTCATGGGAACGAATAATGTGATCTAGGGTAGCCTCAGTTCTTCTAAGGTATGCTTACAAATGAATCAGATATCTGTCAAGAGTAAAATCCTGTCCTGAAGTCAATATATCAGCAACTTGTTTTAAAATATGCTCATGGCGTTTCGTGGTATTGTATAGTTCTTTGAATGTGGCTGCAAAAATATGGCTATTTTGCTAATACAATTTAATATATTCTTTTTGATTGGTATCCAAATTGTTGATGTTAGTGTTTATAATGTTAATATCATCTTCTGCGACTGAGCCGTAAAGTCCTTTAGCAATGCTCCCAATAATTCCAAAAGGTGTCAGTCTTTTTGCTCGTATGCTGGGGGGTAGAATAATGTTATCTCCCCGCATGGATTTTCACAGTATTTATTATACTCAATAGTGTTGCTTTGAGGGTGGTCAATCGCATTATTTTCAAATTCAAGAGGTCCATTTCCTTATAGCAAGTGCAATTAGAATACTCAAACTATACAATACAATATTGAAAAGTTTCGTTTAATCCTTGAGTAGGTGTTTGTTCCAATATGAATTCATTAACATCCAGCCATATCACAATTTTCTAATCGGCTCTCTTAATTTTTGTTACACCGATTTGTTCGTAGTATATTCCAGAGTTGGTTTCAAGTGGTTCTATGCTATAGTTGCTATGATTAGCATAGTGTTAATCTGCGCGACCTTCGAGCGCTATTGTCATTAAGATGGCCAATATAATCAGCATCGTTGTGTTTTTTTTGTCTCTGGAAGACATGTAGAATATGTTTCTTACAAGATATCATTATCGGGGAACTAGTTCTAATTTATCTGTATGTTTGCGTATGGTTTCACCATTGGTTTTTTCAAGTAACACATTATTTCTCTCTAAAACTGTTCTACTCTTTAGGGGTTCATTATAAAAGCAATCAAATTTATGGGAACGCACTTCTTTCTTTACCCAAACGTAATCTCCTGGTTTAACATTTAGAGGCTTTAATTTTTTATCATATCTTGTTTTTGCTTGTACTTTCATCTTTATTTGTTGATTTTTTGCCGCAATTTGCATTTCTGGAAGTCGCCTTATAAGATCTTGTAAATATAGTGGGTATGTTCGTAATCTTCCATCTTTAGGTATCTTCAAGGGCAACCTCGCTACTCTCCCAAATACTAGTTCATAAAGCGTAAAATTTGTTGCTGCATGTACACTTGTGTTATACGTGAAAGCTGCAAATTTTGCTAAGTTGTCCCAGTCATCATATGTTTCAGAGTAAGTTCGTATAAAGTCAGCTAGGGCAGCATGACTTCGCTCTAGTGATCCGTTCGTTTGAGGGTGGTATGCTGATGTAGTTAGATGATTGGTTTTGAGGATTCTCATGAGCTGTTCCAATAAATAAGACAGCAATGTAGCACGTCTATCTGATAGAATTGCTCTAGGTGCACCGTAAACTAATATTAGATTTTTTACGAGTGCATCGGCAAGAGTGCTTGATCTTAGGTCTGGTACAGGGACTAATATGATATATTTAGTCAAATAACACTGTATGGTCAGCAAATGGCAATAACCATTTGGTGTTATTCTTAATTTACCCACGGTATCGATGGAAACCTTATCGAAAGCTACAATAGGTGTATTTGTAAGTACCAAGGGATCTCTTATTTTTAGTCGTTCAATTTTTTTCTCTTGACACTTGCTGCATTTACGTACATAATTAAGAATATCATTTATCATTCCGGGCCAATAAAACCGTTCTCTTATTTTCCGGTAAGTTTGGTTTATTCCCTTATGTCCTCCAACAGGGCTGTCATGTAATGTTTGTATTATTTCATTACGTTCTTGGATTTTCAGAAAATCAACCTTACCGTAACAGACAGTTATTTGTATGGGTGTTTTATCAAAAATTGTTAATAACGTTTCTGTTATCAATCCAGGTTCTAATTTGTCTGTAAGTTCTCCCCTCCTTGAAATTCGGAAGGTTTTAAGATTTCGTCTCAATAATATTTTTTTAAGCGATTTAAAAGCTTTTGTAAGACTTTCTGAAAATACTGAATCAGTCGAGGTTTCATTAATAACGATTGATAAAATATTATGTCCTCCATAAGGTGTTATTAAAATTTGGCCAACTCTTGGTTTCTTCGATTTCAAATAGCTAAAGTCCAGTGCACCTATCGATCTCAACAGCCTTGAGACAGATGTGACTGGTTGACAATCCTTGCTAATAAAATGAACTATATTGTCTCTTTTGTATGTAAGGCAATATCTGGTGGTAATAACATTGTTTACTAGCTAAGCTCCATTTTAGTTCTCATAATTATCAGTACTACTGCTACTATCACTAAGACTTACATACACTTTTCCGTGCTGTTGTTTGTATCGATTGATGGGTTGAAAAGAGTATAAGTCCGATAGTAACATGACATCAGATGCAATAGTTTGATTCCTTGACTTATTTTTATTGCAGTTTAATTGTTTTTTGTTTTCATTTTATTCGTTTTCATTTTCAAGTTATCCGGGGTTTCTTCTGTTATTTGTTGCAAGTCCGGCGCTTTAGATCGTCTGTTTTTTGCAGTAGCAAAAGTACTTGTTTGTGTCGGTGTGCTAGAACTTAAGGGTATATTTTCCTGAATACGTGGGGTAATTAATAATTTTCCACTTGTCCTATATTTTCTTAAAATTTCTTCTTCATCGAATAGGGGTTCAAGACCTGTTGTACGTCTTGATATATCCGCAATTCTTTTATCTAATACAGAATCATCAAAGTTATCAGGATCGTAGGGGTCCATTTCGGTTAATATATCTTGAATTTCAAGGTCCGGTTTATCTCCATCAGAAAATCTAGTTACTGATAAAAAATTGGCCTGTTCGGGCTCATCATCGTTGTAAGACTTGTCCAAATATTCTTGAAGGCTTTGGTTAAATCTCTTTGATAACTCTTCTATTTCTTGATAAGTAACTTCATTAGTATTATTTGTCGTAGTTTTAGGTTGGTCTTCAAAAACGTCATCATTTGAACTTTCGCTAAGTGAAATTGGTGTAACGGAAATTTCAGTATTTGTCATGTCTGAGTCTGAATCAGTATCCGTATTTGAGTCTATTTCTGTTTCAGTCAGTTCTTGCCGTAATCTACTTCGTCTAGGGTCATATACTGGTATTTGAGTATCTTCTCTTGACGATTTTTCAGTATCGCTTGGGTCATTTTCGGAGAACATACTTGTTCTGGACGATGCACCAAGGTTAATTATATCTCTTACTGGTAATTGTGTCATTTCCTCATTTTTGGAACTATTATGTTTTATTTCTGTAGTTTCTAAATTCGTATCGGTAGCGTGTGATGTTGAGGCTACTGATTTTGAAAAATTCACTTTAAATGAGCTAGAATCTTTTGATGTATTTTTAGTGACATTTCTTCATATATTCGGTTGAGATGTAGATGATTTCTGTGGCTGTGGAAATGTTTTTGTTCGGGTTCTTTGAGCAATCATACTATGATCTAATTTCGGCCGTTATTTGTTTGTTTTTGAACCAAGGAGTCGTCCAGGGCCCTTGATCAACTTAGGTACATCTGGTTCTGATTTGGTCATGCTTCTTTGTTTTGTTACTCCTATTATTTCCTTCGAGGTTGTTGCAATGCTTTAGGTTTGATCGTCGTTAATTTGGGTGCTCTTACTATTCCTTTCCTCTAACTTTGTAATTCTGTTTTCTTCTTTTCCTCTATTTTCTTTCGACCCATCATCATAACTCTTAGCAATGGTAATCCATTGTTTATATTATTTTCTGCATAAAGAAATGGTCCTACTGGGTTTCTAGATATTGCATCAGCGTTGGTATTGAGTCTTCCTGGTTTGTATTTAAAAGTGTATTCATAGTCGGTGAATTTAAACATCCAGCGCATCAAACGCTGACCTAGGTCTTTTCTTGTATGCATCCAATTTATTGGCTCATGATCGGCTACGAGAACGAATTTATTTCCTAATAAATACGAACGAAAGTGATGCATTGCATATAGTGCAGCTAAACATTCCTTTTCAGTCGTGGAATAATTTATTTCGGCTTTATTTAAAGTTCTTGAAAAGTAAGCGACAGGATGGTCAAATCCATCTTTTTCTTGACTCAATACCGCTCCAATTGGATAGTCAGATGCATCTGTTGTTAACTTTAATGATTTACTAAAGTCAAGGAATTGTAAAATAGGCTCTTGGCATAGGTGATCCTTTAGTATTTGAAAACTCTTATCCTGCACTTCAGTCCATTCAAATTTTTCTCCCTTTTTTAATAAATCTGATAATAGTTTAGCTATTTTTGAAAAATTTTTAATAAAGCGTCTATAGTATCCTGCTAGTCCTTAAAATTGTCTAATATTTTTCATAGTTTTTGGTTGGGGAAATTCTCTAACGGCTTGTATCTTTTTAGGGTCTGGTTCAATCCCTCGTTGACTCACTATATGCCCAAGAAATATTACTTTTTTTCGCAAAAATTCAACTTTATCTGGTTGGAGTACAATGTTCGCTGATCTTAACCGATCGAAAAGTAACCTAACTTCACGCTCGTGATCTACTAGATTTTTTGCGTAAATGATAATATCATCTAAATAAACTAGCATTTCAACATTCAATAAGCCTCTCAATATGAGATCCATTAGTCGTTGGAACGTGGCAGGTGCGTTTTTCAGGCCTGCGGGCATTCGTCTATATTGGTTATGTCCATGGGGTGACGTAAATGCTGTTTTATACTTATCATGTTCATCCATGGGAATTTGTTGCAATCCACTTGCCAAATCAAAAACTGAAAAATATACGAATCCTCCCAACTGGTCTATAATATCAGCGATATTAGGCAATGGATATGCATCACCAATAGTCTTTTTATTAAGTTCTTGGAAATCAATTACTACCCTTCATCTTGGGTTTCCCTGGCTATCAGGTTTTTTAGGGACAATCCAAAGAGGTGAATTATACGGTGATGACGAAGGTTTAATTATTTCATCGTTAAGTTTCTTTGCTACGTGTTTCTCTAAAACTTTTCTATGTCCTGGTGGGTGACGATATTGTTTAGTGATGATAGGGATGTTATTTTCCGTCGGGATTTTGTGTGCTACGCGGTTAGTACACGGTAAAATGTCTCCTGGTAACAAGAAGATTTCTGAGAATTCAGAAATCAATTGATATATTTGGTCTCGTTATTCCAAGTTTAAATGACCGGTCCGCACGAGTCCTTTTAGGTCATTTATTCCATCTCGTTTATTTTTAACAATTGGTCTTTGATGTTCGCTGCTAGTATCGGGATCAAATTCAGGTGCAATGTATTCGAAAGGTAGGACTTCTCTTGGGTCTATTTCAATCGTAATATCATCCTTGTTAGTATTTATTGCCATAATATTACATTGACCGTTCTCATTTTTTACTATTCCTTCTCCTAAATAAATGTTATCACACCCTACATCTATTCGCGGTAAGTATTCTTCAGTTAAATTAGTATTAATTAAATTAATTCTTACTATTTGACGTGTTCGAGCCTTAATCGTATATTTAGTTGCTTTACTGGTGTTTTTCTGTTCCTCATTAGGGCAATGTTCTACACTAGGAGTATTTTTATTCTGTTCAATGGCATGGGGTTGGTCGACTAATTTATTATTTTCACTGTATATCCCACTTTTATCAGTTTTATTATTAGTGGCCTCCATAAGATTTTCACCTCTTTCTGATAAGATTAATTTATCAAACTCATCTCGAAAATGAAAATCAGCTTTTATGTCTTTAAATTTTTCGTACTCAGGTATAATTGACCTTTTGGGTGGGTCTACGATGTATTCGTTATAAAATTTCTGTTGGTTAATTTTATCCTTAAGGCATTCCGTCTCTTCGTTAGTATCAAGGGTTGTAGCTAAAATTTGATTTTCCTGTGCTTGTTTTTTGAGTTTTATGGTTTTTTGTTCTTTTTCATCTCTTTCCAATTGCTCTATTTCCTCAAGAGTTTTTAAAAAAGGGATTGGGTTCATTACGTCATCATCTAGTACTATAGCATCATGATAATATGATAATGTGGCTCGTCGTTCTTTACAAAAGTTTCGACCCAATAAACCGCCATCTTTGATCGGAAAATCGTTAGGGATCACATGAAAAATTGTAGGTTTTCCTTGTATGGTCATTTACGTTGTTCCCTTAGTTAAAACTGAGTGAGGTGTGATTCCAGTAAGGTTAATAATTTCACTAGTCTCTACTCGTGAATATGGGTGCAACTGATCTAATTTAATCAGATTTGTGGCAGCGCCATTATAGAGCATGAGTGTTATAAAGTGATTTTTCCCTTCTGGGATTGACAACCTTATGCTTGCAGGCTCGTCGTCTACGCGAAGTCCCTGGCATGTACCAATGTGGACGGTTTTAATTTTGTTGCTATTTTCATTACCTGCGCTGAAACATTCGGTGTAGGGGTTGAATTCTGTCTTTGGGGGCTCACCTCCGAACGACGATTGGGGTGAGCTGCCTGAGAGATTAAATGATGCGGCAAACGGTTGCCTCCTGGTTGGTATTGATTTTAAAAGTTCTGATTCTAATAGTTAGGATTAAAACTTTGTTGATTATAACTATTATAATTATTATTTCGGGAATACCTATTGTAATTCTGACCTCTGCCTCGGTATCCTTGATTATTACCAGGATTAAAATTAGCATTCCTTTAAGTGTAATAATCATTAGGATTTTCGTTATTATATCCTCCGAAATTATTCTGATAATAATTAGAGTTTCTCGATTGATTTTGAAAATTCCGATTTCTTCCCTGATTCTGATAATTTTTACAGTAATTCTGTCCATTATTTTGTTGTTGATGTTGTCTATTATAATTTTGATACTTATTATACTGCCTATCAGCGTGATTATTTTCATTGTCGATCTGTTGTTCATTAACTTGTGCCACTTTATGTGATGAGAATGGCTGATTGGGATACCTATTCTGCTGTTCATATGAGTTATTTAAAATATTTCTAAAGTCACTACGAGGTAGTCCTTGATATCGCGTATCCGGAATTATACCCGCTCTCATTCGGCTCTCCAATCTCAACGCGTAATCGAAGGCGTCGGCTAGAGAAGCAGGTTCTTTCGCATCTACCTGCTGGCTTATCATAGGTGCTAGTCCTTTCATGAACATGTCTAACGCCATGTCTTTTATAGGGGTCATCATATGTGCGTTGTATGTATTGCCTTTATCTTTCATCAAGGCTTTTTCAGCACCACTTAGCAGTAGGTTTACATAATCATAATATTCACCAACCGATTGGCCTTGTCGTTGGCGCCCTTTCTGTAGCTGAGTTTGATAGTAAGCAACGGTTTTTGCTGTTGCATATCTTTTCTTTAAATGGGTTATAAATGCTTCAAGGTTTTCGAAATCTTGGCCACTTGCGCTTATGCGTGCGGCACCTCGTAGATTTTGCAATACTGCTCTTTTATATAAATCTTTTTCATTATCTCTGACCAAGCTTTCTCCATTTCTAACATCTTGTATTTAATCCTTCAGTGGAATATTTTTCCCATCAAATATAGAGATGAATTTAATCGCATGCTGAAATGAGAAGTTGGCATTGAGAGACTCCATTAGCGCTTCGGCTACTGTGATATCGGCATCATCGTTTCCATTGACCATTTTTTTAGTTGTATAATACCTTACGTGCGGTTTTTTTTCTACTCCTTTTTTTTTATTAGTTTTCTTTTTAAACCTTCTTTATTTTAATTTTTTTTTTATTCTTTATGTGTGTAATACTAACAAAAAAAAATTATACTACTATTTTGTTTTGTTTCTTTGTTTTGGAAAAATATTTTATCGAATCCTTGACATTTATTGCAGAAGACATAAGAAATAAAGAAATAATTGTATATATATATATATATATATATATATCTGTGTATTTATTCGTGTGTGGATGTGTATGTGTTCAATGTGAGCGTTTGCTTAACGCATGCAAGTGCAATAGGTTTGCTTTAATTCTTATAGGTATACGATAAGTGTACTATGTGTATGCCCAAAAACTAAAGTGAGAGAGTGTACTCGAGCACGCTTATATAATATCATCTGCTTTAAGCAAGGGAGTCTACGGCGCAGGGATTTCTTATGTGGCATGTGTAGCTATACATACAAATTGCTACGCGAGCATCAGCTAGTGCGCGGTGTAATATTGAAGGGCTCTTTCTGTACGAGAGTATCCAACTTAACTTAACACTTTTTCCTCTTTAAGCAAGAATAGGCTCGACGGTCACGGTTTAAATACCGTATTAATAATTTTTTTATATATTCGTATGTATATGAGTAATCTCCTGCCTATGCGTTTATATGTTCTTGAGTGCCTTTAAGAAACTCTTTTTTTGCGAAAGCAATTAATTCATTAAATTGTGTATTTAATCGAATTTTAAAATTATCGCATTTCCGCTGAACATTAATTTCTGAATTATAAAAATTATTTTTCTCAAACGTACTTACCACTTGTTTTTCGACTTTTTTGTTTTTTGATAAATTACTGTTTAATGTATCACAGTTATTTTGTAACTGATTGATAATAAAATCTAATTTTTTTCCAAGAATGTTTTTCTCTCTCATAAGCTCCTGTATGAACAATTTCCTACCTCTTCTCTTACCTTTTTTATTACTCACAAAATTATTCGTTGGCGGTTTTATGAAATATTATTTTATAAACAATCGTGGGTATATAAGTAAAATCATTAATTGTATTAAATCTTCACTTCGTTTTTCAAGAATTCTTCTTCTTCTAACACTATTACGTGCAAATATGTCTGTGTATTTGTATTTGTTATTTTGATGGACCGCTTTAAGTAGCAGATTTAGGGTAAAGAGTGTCCGCTATTTCAGCAGGACTAATGAGGATGAACCGCTCTGGTTAGCAGATTCAGGTTAGGAAGAGAAAGACCACTCTGGTTAGCAGATTTTGGGTATAGAATGTCCGCTATTTCAGCAGGACTAATGAGGATAAACCGCTCTGGTTTGCAGATTCAGGGTAGGAACAGTGTATTTGTTCTGTCTTGTAAGCGTGTAGTATAAGAGATCACTATTTTCTTATTTGTCTATTATCATGTAAAACAGAATATTATCTTATGATTTTTTTTTTTTTTTGTTATTTTAACGACACTTAACTCTCATTTATTTTTCTGTTGATTTACTAATGTAGTATTATATTTGTTACTTTCTTTATTTACTTTTGTTTACTTTTTTTTTTTTTTTTTTTTTTTTTAGTTATATCGAAATACCGCATATACCATGCTATCTGCAAAAGTACAGCATATACGCGTCCACGCACAGTGTACTATATAGGGTATTACGCGTCATTTATTAACATGCTTCATTGAATGGTGTTTCGTGTTTTTTAAGAGAAAGATAGTAATAAGAGAATACATAATAAATAAACAAATAGCTAGAGACCATAAACCACGCTCTGCTACCAATTTTGTTAAATAACGTTTAATGTCATTTAAGTTTGTTCTCAGCTTCAAATCAAAAACTAAAAACTGTGGACTACAGTCTCACGCTCCTTCACAGGCTGCGGGACAGCAGATAGTCCAACTATTTGTTTGTTTAAGAAAAATTAAAAGGAAGGAAGAAGTAGAGTGTTGAATATAATATCCAGATTAACTTACCTTTCTTTCCGCTAATTATTGATTCTGATGGCCTGCACTTCCTCTTTCCGTCGATTTATAATTATTTATTTTTTTATTTATTTATTTGTTATTTATTATTTTATAATAATTTAAATTCCTTTATCAATTAGTTTTATATCACTATATTTTATATTACTAGTATACATATAAAATAAAACAGAAAAGAAAAAAATAGACGGAATGTCTGGTTAATCTTATAAAATTAATTATTACGTCTGTACTTGATGAGCGGCAGCGGGCTACTAACTAAAACGCCGCGCAAAGAAATGCACCTTGCACGAAGTTTTAGTTAAACTTCTTTGTCTTACTTGCTATGGGGCCGGTACTTGCTGACTTCATGTGCTTAGGCTTCATGGCTCGCTTCGGTTGTCACTTGACACTTCCAAGAGCCATGAAGTTCACAGTCAGCTTTGTTAGGCGACGACTCTTGTTGAGTATGACTCTGTAAAGAGTCTTAAAATTTTATCATTGGGAATGAAATATAACAGGATAAAATAGAATAAAAATAAAAATTTTTTAATTTACGCAAGTCGTCACCTAACAACGAACACAGAATAAATATAAATTATGACACCTTATTTCTTAGTAATATATACAAAACTCTAAAGAGTAATCTTTCACTCTCCATCGTGGGCACATACATTTGTTGTCTATATTTATGATAAAGGTACATTGATAAATTGTATATGTATACATGCGAGTGCGTGAGAGCATTGGTGTATATGTGTGCGTGTGTGCGTAAGTTCAGCACTAACAATATTGGTTTAATTCCACCAACAGTCTCTAACGATAGTTGTTGTTATCCAGACGTGAGAGATTATGAAAATTCAGGATGTTTATAATTTATATTTAACTCTTTCTTTGTAATCTGTTAATTATTTATTCACCCAATTTATGTACATTCATCGCTGTCATAATATTTATGTAAAAGTGGCCTAATAGTGCATTTCATTAAAATTGTTGTATTTTCTGTTAATAAAGTGAGTCTTGTAAAGTTGGCACTAAAGTCAATGAACTATTGCTCAAGATAATATTTAATATTTTAGAGTCTTATTTCTAGCCCTTCAATTGATAGTATGCTTATATACTAACTCTACAAGCCATTATCTTAAAAGGGATGTTTGAAGCGGCTAGAATAGATATGCTGCGTCCATAAGAAAAACTAAAGAATTTATCAAAAAAAGTGAAACATAAAAACGCACAAGTTTAGAAGAAATATAATATCTCACTGTAAGTTCAAATCAATCCAGCAATTTCTTGCAAATTGCAAATATCGGAAAAGTATGTACTGACACAATTTTTTTTAAAAATCTGCAACTCAATTCTCGTTAATAAAAAAAGTTAAAATTTGAATTAATTAGATATACTGCCCTTAAAATCATACAAATTTTAAGCAAGATTTGCTATTAAATTTCTTAATACGCTAAGAACAAAAGTAAAAGCTGTGATCCAAACAAACAGTTTAAAAAAAGGTTGTCACGAAATGCAGCCTAATTTTTGGAAGGTGCTTTTGTTTATTTAACGTTGATCTGTTACATTAGTCAATGCCGTACTTTTTAACAATGTACAGGTGTGTTAAACATTTATTTCAAATATGTGTCCCTTTTCACGGTGCATACTGGGCCAGCTGATTGGGTGAGCCATTGCGAGTGGTCACCCTACTTCTTATAGTGAGTCTCTGAATATGTTTGGGCAAGCAAGTTCAAGACAATAATGGCATGAAAATTATTGACATTCCTAGAACCAAGCAATGAAAATTAATGATTTTTTAAAAGTTTGTGGTAACTTCTTCTAATAGTTTCAAAGTGTACACATACTTACGCCCTTTTAAAAATATAACAAATGGCTTAGAAGTTAAAACAATTATATTATTTTTATTCTCCAGATGTTTTTACACCATTGCCTGCATTTTTTTATTTTTTTAAGTCCTAATAAATTTGCACACAATTATTTACTTCGGAGTCCGTTATGTCATACTTGTATGCAGAGAACATTTGTTGTTAGTTGTCAACTGAAGTATCAGATCTTTTTATTACACAAAAATTCTAGCTTTTCAAGCATTTTATTAGATGTAGTAAGGCTTAAGAGTAATACTACTGCTTGTGTTTATTAATTATTGCTTTGAATCTTTACGTATCTAGAGTCTCACTATATTATCCGTATAAAAACCCTGCAGCCTTACTTCTACCCAAGTGACAGCAACGAACTGATCTGCGATTTTAAGGTAAGATTTTGCTAAAATCCATACTAAAAAAAGCTCGCCTTCCTACTGGAATCTTAATACTGACTTTCTACTTGCAACCTTAGCAAGTTAATTTAAAAATTTTTTCACTGACGTTGGCAGACTTTTAGTGAATTTGCTAAGCACTTTCTCTTAGTAATCTAATAGGCCCCATATAATGTTACTTACTATATGGTGATTCCGCCATAACTGCCTTAGATTCTATGTAACATTGTAAGCTTTTTAAATTAAACTTTTTAAGCATTTTAAAGGTGATAATTGCTTATACTTTCAGCAGCGTTAAAAAATGCACTTTTTAAGTGCCAGTATGTGATTAAAAAAGTGACCGTGAGAAGTTATTGCAGATCTGAACGATACGTTTTTCAAAGCTTTTTCTATGATGACCATAGTATTTATAGAAATTGACAGTCAAAAATAATGCATTTTACCTTCTGGCTTATTTGCTAAAATTACGTGTAGTTTAAGTAGACATGTAATCTATAACAACTGAGTTTTATTAGGTTGGTGCACGAGCTCAAAAAAAAAGTTTTATTTTTGTCTGTACGAGTCTTTTGTTAAAAAGTCAAGTTTTGGACAGTGGTCCAAACTGACCCTTTGATCTTATTTTTGCAATTTTCTGCGTGTAAAGACCAAAGTAAATATAGGTGATAGTATAAAACGTAAACAAGTATGAGGTAGACATATTTATATGATATTCTTTTATTGGATTTAATAATGTAATAGAATTAATCGGAACAAATATCTGACTGTATAAAGAAGGCGAGTGTGCGGACAAAGTAAAGTACATACTTGTGTGTGGTATCATAAAGCAGAGTTTACATGCAATTGAATTCTGTGATCTGTACTTGCAGTACTAAGCCTTAACCATAATATGCCACACAAAGTAAGAGTAGTGATTGTAAGGAATAAAAAGTCGTTTGATATAAAAGGTCGCTGCTCTTGCGTTGCAGGTACTCTTGGAAAGCGCATTATTGCGTTGCGGTGTTATTGTACATAACAAGGTAAACATAATACAACATTTTCAATCATTTTTAGTATAAATATTTCAATGCCATTAAGTCACTCATTCCATGTTATTTAAACTTAGAACCTCATTAATTTATGTTTAAGAAGCATCTTGAACTGATGTCAAACAGTAGTAGAAGCAATAAAAAAGTACAGTTAATGAAATGTATGAATTTTTACTTCAAAAGATAAATAACAGGCTGGTTATTATTTTCGTTATGATAGCTGTATTAAAGACATCTATCATTAATCAAAACAGTTAAAAAATCTAGTTTTTGGTCGAGGTTCAAGCACTCTACATTTTTAATACTCTTCTGAAGGTGGCAAAACTTAGAAATGGACATAAACTCATACGTTTTATTAACATATACTTTCTTAATATCTCCATTGCAGTTTGACATCAGTGTTGGATGCTTTTTCAATATTAATTTATGGGAATATAAATCCAAATAACATAAATAATAAAGTTTATTGCATTGAAATATTTATACTTAAAAAAAAATCTAATGCTTCCACTTTCCATGCTTGTTACATTTGTTACTACAGCAGCGAAAACAAATACATCGCAATACAACAGTGGAAGGTTACTTTGTCTTTTACATACAATTATACATGTAATTGGTTTTGTTGTAATTGGTTATTGTAGTGTTCAAAGTATAAGATAGGATTATAAAATAAAACTTTTGTTTTTAAAAAAGAGGTATTATACATATTTACGAAAAGACCACTTGAATAGTAATTTAATGCTTGCCAGAATTTACCTAACAAAATAGACAATTTTTCTTGCATATTCTTCTATTATTTAATTTAGAGGAAGCAAGTGTAATAGTATGAGAGCAAAGCTTGATACCTAAAATACTCAAGGAGTACACACAAATTTCAAATTATGCTCTAGATAAAAACTTATGTTACTGAATACACAGGCAAACTTTTTTTCAGCAACACAAATTCACAATAAAAGTAATTTCCATTATCTTAACTTCTGATGTTTGGCCATCCAAGACTCGTTCAAAAGTGCAGATAGATTAAAGTAGATGGCAGATGCGCACATGCAAGATAAAAACAAAGGATTCAAGAATTTACTTACATTACTTTCGAGTGACCATTAATATTGTTATTTAGTAAAAATTAATTGTATCGTAAAACAATTAAGCAATCACCTGAAAATATAAGAAAATAACTTCTTTATTTTAAAATGCTGTAGAAAAAAAATTAGGCAGTAAATGATCCAATGATGGATCTGAATGTTGAGGAGATCTTGCTTCTAGCAAGCAAATATGTTTTACTTAATATTTTGAAAATTAATTTACTAGTGATGAGGTGCGCCATGTCATCAAAAGCTTAAAACAAAGTCTTACAATATTAACCACAGCGATTCTATAATCAGAAGTACATAGACGTAGTTAACGAGTTATACCAGTTTTTTCTTATAATAAGCCCTTATTAAAACAGAAAATATTGCAAATACGTTGATTGAAATTATTATGAAACTTTATTTCTGAATTAAAATAAATCAACCTCACTTTGCACAGCTTATTACTATGAGATTATTATACAAACATACTACTTTCTTAATGTTTTTAGATTTTTGGATGGCCAGGGAGATACTTGGAAACAGTTCATTAACTCAATTCGATCTAAATTAACAGTCCAACAAGTTGTTGATGGTGTCCGTAGTAGTGGAGACTTAACATTTGACTACATATTGTTAGTCTTAACTGCTGAGTAAGTAAAAAGTTTTCTATGTTTTTCATATAATAATACGTTTTCGTACAACATTATGTTTTTTTATCTGTAGTAAAAATTAATAAGTAAACATTATTTCAATCATTACTTCTTTCTGAGAATTCACATAAACACTATAAAAGAACGAGCTTTTGCTGCATCATGAACAAATACGTAGGAATTAATAAAATGAATATCATGGTTATGAAGCAAAACTGTACAGATAGTTGTATTTCAGACAAAAAATGTTGGTTTTTTGTATGTCAAATTTATTTAGCATAAAAGCAGATAATTATATTTTTGATGCCGAAGAAATTAATTTTGTATAAGGCAATTTCCTAATACTACTTAATTTTATACTCTGCTTATCCTTATGTTATAAGGAATAAGTAGGTTAAAGAGGCTTAAGAGAAAAACTTAAAATGTAGAATTGTACCAAAAAATATACATGCTATTTTTGAGTGTATCTGAAGTACACATAAATTTTCTCAGACGTCTTACCAAGAAAATTTTGGTAAAACTAATTATTTAGCGTTAAGAGTTTGACCCAATCCCTTAAGATAGAGTAAGGCTAGGTTGCCTTTGAACTAAAACTAAAGTGCATTAAGAAAAGGCAAAATAAAAAGAAACTATTTTTAAATATACCTTATAGTACAAAAGGATGATGCTTAATAAAAAGAACAGGACGCACCAGGCATTTTTCGAAAAAATTATCGATTTCAGTTGAACAGTTTGAAGTTTGTAGAACGCAAGAGAACGTGTCCGGTGAAGGGAGTATATCTGAGCGGGCCGGGGGGACTCCCCGTTTCTCGTCTCTTTGAATAATACTCTCAAACGTGTTTAATAGAACGTCAACAGTTTTAAGAATCAATTAAGAAAGAATTAAGGGAAAATAGATTATCTTTTATACTTGATCTTGCCACTAAAGTTTTTTAGAACAGAAAGCGCACTTAAAAGGCATTACATTGTACATATAATTTAGCACGATTTTAAAAATTTTTAATCAGTTCTTTTATAAAAATGTCCTTACACAGTTTTATTATGTACTAAAAAAATGTTTCACCTAAATAAATCACCTGAAATTTAAACAGGGCCTCGAAAAAACGAGAATCACTGGTCTGTTTGTTGTTCTTCAAAATATAAAGTTTAAAATATGAACCTACTAAACATGTGCAGATTTATAGGTAATGTAGCACAATTTAATAGTCAAATTATTATTCTGTACCAAATAAATGCACAAACATAAAAATAGCCACATTTACCTATTCATTTTAGGAACCCTGTTAATATTTTATATCAACTCTATTACTTCAAATGGTACATTTGAATTATTAGAGCATCTTTCAGTTAAGCTGCTATTTTTTCACATATAGAAGATGATTATTCTTTATTCCAATGGAAAGTTTTATCCAAATATTTTGTGTTTATTACCACTCTTTACTGCTGGCAAGTATGCGTCAGAATTTATTATTTTTATAGCTAAATTCATCCACTAGTGTGTCACAAACTTGTCGTACTCTTTTTATTTCAGCGTATAACAAATAGTGTCCGCAGGTTTTAACGGTAAAATATCTTTTTTTTTCTTCTTTCTTCAAAAAAATTTGTTGCATTTAAAAAAATCAGAAGAATAATTACTGAGCCCAAAAACTTTTTTTTTATTCCCATTGGTCCAAAATCACTATTTTCCACACTTTGTCCTTTTACGATTTTATAATGAGAATGTTAAAAAAAAATTTATAAGCAAGCTTTAAAAGGAAGCATTTAAAGGTTCAACTTTAACAAGCAAAAGATAAATTTCATACGTAAGTTTGAGGTATAAATAAAGTTAAAAATAATTTTTGAATTTCTCGAGTGCTGTTTCAATTCTTTTTTTTTTAAGGTGCATATAACCTTATCTTTGCACCTTATACAACTGTACAAATTACAATTTTACCATATTTTCTGACATTTTTTATAATAGTGCAATGTAACCATAAGAATGAATTGTACTTTTTTATATTTCTTCTTACTTTTTCAATGAATCGTTTTCCAGCTTTTTATTAGATCAAGATACTTAAAGCTATATCACGTCAGTAATATGAGTTGAAGCAATTAATTTGACTAGGTAATTAAAAAAAATAATAAATAGCTTCCACGCAAAAATTAAAAGTTCACAATTCCAACGCAAGAACAGAACTTTTAAACAAAATTTTAACATAACTTGTCAACAAAAAGTCAACATAGCTTTGAAATAAATTTTGTTTTCGTTTCATACATACAATAAAAAGAAGTCTAATGACTTAAAACATTTTTAGCATTTTATCTTTTTGTTACGATATAATCCATGATTCAGAAAATTGTTATTTTAAAAAATTGTTAATATATTTAAGGGTTTATACAGTCGGAAAAATTCTTATCAAAATCGTCAATTGCAAATTTTGTAAGTAATCTCCACCTAGAGAGTTATAAGATTGTGTCCACCTAATGATTTTTTCAATACCACCAAAATATGATAAAAACGATACATCAAATATTGACCAACAAAAAATTATGTATCTTTTACTATGAAATATAGAGGAACAAGAAAATAAAGAGACTTTTTAAACTACGTCAGTTTATTGAAAAACTTAGAATATTGTTATGGCGTTAGAGATAACCGAGAAAGACTATTCTAAGTATGTCTAAAATGTATTTGTCGTGAAAGTTTTTTTCAGAATTTCAGAACAATTAACTAAAATATTACAATAAAATCGTCAAACCCCTTGGAAGCAGCGCAAAATACAGAACGTACACAGAATGAACTTATTTTTATTTGTCAACAACGATTTGCGTTAGTGACATATTAAAGACATCTTATTATGTGCAGAAGACAACGATGTTCTTATATAAGTTTTGAAAACAACGCTGATATTTGACAAAATCAGTCAACAACCTGCATCTTACGTCAAGAGAATACGTCACTTAGTATTAAGATTGTATTCTTGGCTTTACAAAGGATGATAATCGAATTAATATGTGAAGCAATAATGAGCATTACATATTAAAAAAAAAAAAGGAAGGGGGCCTACCTTATTAGCCGTATCAAGATGTATAGTATCTTAAAGCATCAATGATGTTGCAATTACCTTAAATATTGGATTAATGGGGGCTTAAAAAATATTATAAGTAGATTAAAATTAAAATGACAAACAAAACTTGTTATTGTATGCATCAATACATGCATGACTTTCACTCATTAACATGCTTGTACAAAATAAACTTAAATGGCATGATCTGACATATTAAATACGTACATTTATTCATAATTACAGTAGTACTGTTTGTATGTAAATAGTAATATTGTTTTGTATGTTGGGTTTCGTTACTCTGCATATACCTTAGCGTCATAACTTAATGCGACGAACCTACAAAATAAAATTTTCTCTTTCAGTTTTTGTAGATGCACCCAGATTATTCTAGTTTTTTGTGTTCTTTCTTTATATGTGCTCATATTACTTTGTTTTTATTCACGATAATCTTAATGCTCTCTGGCTTTTCCAGTAGGACTTTGATCTCATTCAACGTAATCGTATTTTCTGTGGTATTTATCTGGCCATCTTATAACTTAAAAATACCCTATCTTATTATACCTGTCACTTTAATGGAAAAATTGAATGGAACTTTGTGCAGGGTACATATGAAATATTCAAGGGGTATCCTTGCTAACCCTAGTGATAGTCATAATCTGTGACTTACACTTGTTATATTTACTTTTTTCCTGCTATTTTCTTTGATCTTGGCATCTAAGCGATTATTTTCAACTATTGAGAGTTTCTCACCCATGTTGACGGAAAAATGGAGCACCATGACTCTTATAGAAGCTTCCTAAAACCACTATCAGTGGTGTGTGTTCTATGATAGATAGATTCACTTCTACCGTACAATGTAATAGTGACTCATATTTCTTCACAGCATTAGGATTTTCTTTGATTTACATCGGTTGCTGCTCTGTGATTTTTATATATTGCTCTGAATTCATGGGTTTTTCTTCTTTATATAATGTGTATGCCAGTTTATTGGGTTTGTTACTTTAACTTCTCTTCGCTTCATTCCCAAGTAAATCTTGGTTGTTAAAAATAGCTTTTTATTGATACACGTTATCATATAAATCTTTATTATTTCATAATTTTCTTTACCTTCTTCGATTCAGAGCGCCTGAGATTTATCATTTATTGTTCAAGATCACGTCAAAGATCCTGGGAGTTTAAATGATTTTTTTTCTATTGGCTCACCCCTGAATTTTGTCAGGGGCTTCACCATAATCTTCTTGTTGTTTATCAAGCTTTCATCGTTTTTACCCTAACAGTGATATACATTGCATGACACTTTTTATTAAATCTTTCATCCTTTTCATCATTTGTTTTAGCTTTTCAGTAATACTTCTATTTTTTGTAATAGCTTTTTTTTTTGATTCTGCCAAAGTTAAAAATCCAGTACTCTGGTGAGGTGCTGACTGTAACAAGGTTAGAAGAATCCAAACAGCAGCAAACTAAAAATAATGCTTATTTAATAAATTACAAGAGAACGATAGTCTTTGCTAAAAAAAACTTTTAAATCAAAGAAAAAAAGCACTTTTCCAATGGTTATTATCACTTTTCTCAAATCAGCTTTACTTCGATTGTCTAAACATAAAGTTCTTTATTTAAATAATTGCATGTGATAACTTAAATATAGGTAAACTAGAGATAAATGGTCTTACAGGCTTATTTCCGTAATAGATTGAGACACTTTTTACGCTAATAACAGAGTAACTTTAAAAGATAAGACTTATTTTTAATGAAATAGCGCGTTTCTCAATGCGGAAATAAAGATTCAGGTAGAAATAAACAGAGTCACATGTCACAGTACCTACTGAATGACGTTTGCTATGGGTCTGCAGAACAAATAACCATTTAGAGTATTAGCTAGGTGGTCGGTACTGCAGTGCTGTAGGTCACCAAGCCAGAAGAAAGGCAGCCCCAAATTCTGCCGTGTTCTAGAGATTCACCAGGAGGTGAATCGGACCAGGATAATGATGTACTCTTTTAGTTATTAAACGACAACAACTTATTTATTAAATATGCAAAGTTACATGTGCCTAGTGGCACGAGCTATGAGTATAGCCCGGAGTGAGTACGCTTGAGCGGTGACTGTGCGAGAACTGAACTGCGCAGTGACGCAGCTCGACGAAGACGATAGGAGAGAGGCGCGCAGTGAGAGGGGAACGCCGCTGTTCTTGTCCGACGGGACAGAGTCCCCACACACTCCCCTTCTATTAACGCAGTACGATATTTATGAAAATATTATTTTAAAAGTTAAGATTATTGAGGCGGTTTTAAACGCATGTGTTTTTAGCCAAAACGCAAGGGCTTGATGAAAAGAACGCATAATTTGTTTACAATGAAAAATTAAATGCTAGGATGCAACACTTTGAGCTTACAATTACTTACATGTGCGATTTTTGATCATGAAATTACAAGCTAAGTTTACAAAAAGACAGTCATAGCACATGGCATTGTTAACTTAAAACTACTGAAATATATAATATATGATCACAAAAGTTATAAACTAAGTTTACAGTGGTAAGACAGTCTCATTGATTACGAGTTCAGTGTAGAACTTTGGTTTGCGATTAGAAAAAAATATGATATAATAGTTTGTCCTAATCGTACATACTAAGATCTCAGTAGTAATTTCTAAGTAACTAGAGACTAATTTAGCTGACTAATGAAAAAATCAGGTCTCGGTGAGAAAAATCGAGTGTTAACGATTACTCGAGTTTTAAGGTAATTTTCTCCTTGCACTTACTGGCACAAAAGTAAGTTTTCAAGATGGGTATGGGCCTTGGAGGCTGAATTGTGGGTACAGTAAGATCTAGCATTGGAGTGGTGAGATCCTCGGGAATAAAGTGAACTGGCTTGAGTTGCTCAGTAGAGACAACCCTTGGAGTTCCCTTTATGTCAATCTTATAATCAAGATCAGAGATTCGCTCTATGACCTTGTAAGGTCCTGAGTACGGTCGCTCGAGAGACTTCGTTGCGTGAGAGCGACAGAAAACGTGAGAGCAAGTGCAGAGATCTTTGAAGAAGAAGGGCCGAGGTTTTTGGCGGTGTTCTACCAGCATAGGTTTGAGTTCCCTTATGTGTTGACGATAATCTTCAATGAAGATTTGTGGATCGGCAAAAAAATTATCTGGGACGAAAAATTTGCCTGGAATGCGAAGAGTAGTACCATATAAAAATTCAGCTGGCGAAGCTCTGGTGTCGCTTCGAACGGCAGTGTGAAGGTCTAGAAGGACTTTTGGTAAAAGTTTTACCCAGTTGGGACTATTGCAGCATATGAGGGCAGCTTTGAAGCTACGGCGCCAGTGCTCAATGAGGCCATTGGCTGCCAGGTAGTAAGCTGTAGTCCGTTTCCTTTGGCAGCCTATAAAAGGAAGGTAGGCTTTGAAAATGGTAGATTCAAACTGTGAACCTTGATCAGTAGAAATGAATCTTGGGGCACCGAAACGAGAGACCAAAGTTTCTTGGAAGGCCCGGAGTACTGTGGAAGCTTGGATGTCCTTGAGTGGAATAGCTTCTACCCAGCGAGAAAAACGATCAATGATCGTGAGAACGTAAGAATAGCCATCACAAGTCCTTAAGGGGCCAACAATATCCATGTAGATGTGTCGAAATCTGTCGTCAGGGGCGACAAATTGACTAGGCTCATTTTTAACATGACGCGAAATCTTTGACTGCTGGCAGTCGAGGTATCCTTGACACCAAGTTTGGATGTCATGGTGCATGTTGGGCCAGACGTAGCGTTGTCTAATCAACTAGTCAGTGACCTTAGGGCCAGGATGAGAAGACAAGTGAAAAAGGTCAAAGATGCGTTTGCACAGTGTCTTTGGAATAGAAGGGCACAAAATTTTTCCGGTCAAATCACAAAGAGTCGTAGATGGTCGTGACCAAGTTCGATGCTCTTGAGGTTTAAGGAGCATTTCGACGACTCAAGCAGAGATTTGAGTCCAATGTCATGTTGCTGGTGTTGAGTAAGTTCAGACATTTCAATGTCAGTGGGAAGACAAATCAGGTTAACTTTAGGGGAGGCGATGGCCACAGTATCTACAAGACCGAACGAGTGTTGGGTTTCAGCAGAGCATCGGGTCGAGTCGATCCGAGAGAGTGCGTCTGCTGCTACATTTTCTGCACCGGGAAGATGCTTAATATCGGTCGAATATTGCGAGATGAAGCAAAGTTGTCGACGCTGTCGGGGTGAAGCTTTGTCGGCTTTCTGGGAAAAGGCATAAACTAGAGGTTTATGGTCAGTAAGGATTTCGAACTTCCTTTCTTCCAGAAAGTACTTGAAGTGCTTGATAGATTCAAAAATGGCCGTAAGTTCTTTGTCGTACGTGGCATAGTTACGCTGAGACGTGGAAAATTTTTGGGAAAAAAACGCTAATGGCTTCTAATCTCCATCAAGCTGTTGTTCAAGGGTTGCGCCCATGGCGAAATCTGAAGCATCAGTAATGAGACGCGTAGGAGCATCTGGAGAGAGATGCCTTAAGTGACAGGTGTCGATAAGGTCAGCTTTGACTTTTTCGAAGGCTTTAACAGCTTTGGGTGACCAGTCAATGACTGTTTGATCGTTTTTTTTGCTGTTGTGAGTGTATGCATACAGAGGGGCTTGTACAGTGTGAGAGAGGCTGTGGCGATAAAAGTTGATGAGACCCAGGAACCTTCGAAGTTTGACGACGGTTTTGGGCTTAGGATAGTCAGCAATCGCCTGTACTTTGTCCGGGGAGGGTTTGGAGCCGTCTTGGTCAATAAGGTGACCAAGGAAGACTATCTCCGATTGACCAAACTCACATTTGGGAACGTTAATTTTAAGGCCAACAAGTTTGAGGCGTTCAAAAACGATTCGACGGTGTCCTTGATGTTCCTCTGTGGAGGAAGAAAAAATGAGGATGTCGTCCAGATAGACGAAAACGAAGTCGAGATCACTTAGAGCCCTATTGATGTACCTTTGAAAAGATTGTGCGGCGTTTCTGAGACCGAATGGCATAAAGATGTACTCGAACAATCCAAATGGCGTGGTAACTGCAGTTCTTACCACATTGGTAGGGGCTACAGGAATTTGATAATACGCTTTGTAAAGGTCAAGCTTTGAAAAGACCTTCTTGCCAAGTAGATTGACTGAATAGTCATGCAAGTAAGGAATAGGGAATTTATCTGGAACCGTCATGGCGTTGAGGTGACGGTAGTCGCCACAGATTCGCCAACAACCCTTTTTTCCGAACCATACGAATAGGACTGGCCCAGGGGCTCTTGGAGTATCTGCAGGAGCCTTGGTTGACCAGCTTCTCAAATTCTTCCTGAGCTGCCTTGTATTTTTCGGGGTCGAGGCGCCTAGTGCGCTCCGTGATAGGAGAACCATTGGTCTCGATGTGATAAAATACATCTTTAGCTGTCACGGGCGAGGCTGGCTTTTTGCTAGTTACCTCTGGAAAATCCAAAAGAAGCTTGGAGTAAGAGGAGTTTGGGTCCACGATGCTAAACGAGGAAAAGCAGTCAGTCGTTTTGATGGAACCGATAGAAAAAGTGTTAGTAAATAATTCAATGATCCTGCACCTACGAACATCAAAAATAAGCCCAAAAAAATTCAAGAAGTCGGCTCCAAGGATTGGGCTTGGAACGTCGGCGTAACGGAATTTCCAAGGAAAGCATCGGTTAAGACGTAAATGAAGAGCCATATCAACTTCACCGTAGGTGTTGATGGTTGAATTGTTGGCCACAAAGAGCTTCAAGTTCGAAGGTTTGGCATTGGGATCTGTCTTAGGGAGGAGGGAGATTTCCGCTCCTGTGTCAACCAAGAAGACTTCGTCAGAGTCGATATCTCGAATGTGAAAGCGTTTTGAAGTTGAGGTCCCACTCGACGCTTCTACAGGAGAGGGAGAGTCTAGTTTTTCAATGATTTTCTTGGGCAATTGCCACCTTTACAGAAGCGAGCTTTGTTGCCGAATTTTTCATGATAATAACAAAACTGATCACTGGTGGGCTTCTTTTGGTTGCTTTTGCTTCTGTTCCTGTTAGATTTTCCGTAATTTCGCGACTGGGAGCGGTTTTGCCGCGGAGTTTTATGAGGATCGAGAGCATCACATATAATGATGTCTAACTGCTTTCTGAGATCGTCGACGTTAAAGGACAGCTGCTCTAGAGTGGCAAAAGACTTGTCGTCCATTGAGGGAATCTGAAAACGACCAGCTGATACTTTAGCTCGTAGAGCAGAAATTTGAGAGGAGATTGAGGTAGCTGCATCACTGTGGGTATTATGTGAGTTAACAGACAAGACATTGGATCCATCAGGTGGAAGAGCAGCATAAAAGTGGTCAGCCACCTCGGCTAACAGTGTCAACGAGGTTATGTTGTGAATGGACAAAGCAGCGCGACAGGTGGGGGAAAGTTGCTCCAGAAAAACCACTTGGAGAATGTCGTCCCCGCAACCAGTCTCCAAGGCACGCATGCGAGCTAGAATGAGCGAAGGTTTTCCCTCAAGCGAGACCTGATTTCGCAATGATTGACGGAGGCGTTCTTCCGCTAAGCCGCCGTATGTATCCAGCACGCGCTTTTTTAATGGCTTGTAGAGATCTGATGGACGTGGGGTTAGTTTTAACAAATTGAGCGCGCAGAGAACGTGATCTCCAAGCTTTTCCGCCACAAAATCCGCTTGCGTCGCTGAATTTGTTATTTTTGCATTTCGAAGAGAGATTTCCGTGAGAGTGAACCAACCATGCGGGTTGGTTCCATTGAATAGCGAGATTTTGGGCGCGTGGTACGCTGCTACGTTTGCCGGGTGGTTACCAAAATTTTCGGTAGGCTGTGGTCTACGTTCGAGTTCGGCAATTTTGTTGTTTGCTGTAGCTAGCTGTGCTATCAGCTGATCGAATCGCTCTTTGGTTACTTCCATAATTGTTACAGAATAAATAGAGCACGCAAAACAAAGAATAAAAAGATTAAAATGAAGATTAATCCGTTAAAAAAAATAAAATGTCGAAATGAGCAATAACAGTAAAACGCAGTTAAAATAAAAATTGTCGGATCAGTGAATCACAATTATACGATTTGCTCGCTTACTATTAAAAAATGACATTTGTTTATTGTAACCAGTGGAAACGCAAGAGTGTTTAAAATTGAATTTTACACATCTGAAAATAATGTAAGATTACAACAGGAATATCGAATTCGCAATGAAAAGTAAGTAAAAAGCACGTATAAATAATCCCTTCTTGGAATAGCGACAGTTGTCAGCAGCGCGAGAGTCATACACACTTCGAAGAACTAACAACGATTGACGCATGCGAACAAAAGAAGACGCAAGAGCACGTGTGTACAAACTGCAAAATAGAAAAGCGTAAAACGCGCATACTTTTTGGTTAACGCCGTGTGTTGTTTAAAAAAGAAAAACGACTCTACAATGTCTTGTGCACTGATACTCAAACGATGTATACGTGTACCTGTGACAAATTGTTATGCTCCTTAGGTTGAGCTCGTGGCGATGATGCGAACGCTGCCTGCTGTGCAGAAGGTTGAGAAGGCGATGACGAATGAGAGTGGGCTTGCTTGTTTATCAGCCCTGAGGATGATCGCCTTGATCCTGAAGATCGCAGCGTTGCTTGTTTGTCGTTTGTTTGCTCACTCAGCGTGATCCTGGTGAAGTGTCACGTTGTTTAATTGTCGGGGTCACCAATTTGGGGTATTAGCTAGGTGGTCAGTACTGCAGTGCTGTAGGTTACCAAGCCAGAAGGAAGGCAGCCCCAAATTCTGCCGTGTTCAAGAAATTTACCAGGAGGTGAATCGGGCCAGGATATTGATGTACTCTTTTAGTTATTAAACGACAACAACTTATTTATTCAATATGCAAAGTAACATGTGCCTAGTGGCACGAGCTATGAGTATAGCTCGGAGCGAGTACGCTTGAGCGGTGACTGTGTGAAAACTGAACTGCGCAGTGGCGCAGCTCGACGAAGACGATAGGAGAGAGGTGCGCAGGGAGAGAGGAACGCCGCTGTTCTTGTCCGACGGGACAGAGTCCCCACAACCAAGAATCAAGAGAGCCACCTGCAATCAGTAAAGAGTACTACTGAAAGAACGTGGTTTTTTTAAAATGTTAAGAATCTTTTTTAATTTAAAAAATGTGTAGGTCTTATTTTTTAATTTTATAATTGATTCTTAAGTGTACAATTCTTTAAGAAAATTTGTAAAAAAAATTATGCTTGAGATAAATGTAAAATATTAATTATAAATAGTTGTTGTGTGGTAAAAAATGAGTTTCGATAAAGAAACTCGAGTACCACGTTCGTCAACGTTTGAAATATAATTTTTTCACCTGGGTCCCAGTGCAAATCCCCATTTTTTACAACTATTTTCTATGTAAAATTTTCTGCTCTTTTTGATGGTAAGACATTGGAAAGAGCAGAAAACTTTAAGTTGGTATACGGTTTAACAATGTTTTTCTTAGTATTATTAGAGCTATGATAAAAAATTAAAAAAAAAACGCATAGTTTACGGAACAGTCCATAACTATGGCTGTACTCGATATTGGCTACAAATTGATGAGTTATTTAAGCAGGTGGTAGAAAGTATGTGGCTTAATTTTGAGCAAATTTTGAGACATCGATTCAAAATCGATCACAGAATTTTTTGATTTTACCTAAATATACATGTACATACGTGTTAACACCATGAACCTTTCCTATATTCACCATTAATCATCTGTACATCCTTGTTTGTCAAAAAAAATCCAAACCAATTGTAAATTTCCATTACTAGAGTCTTTAAATTAAGTGTACAACGTATTTAAATTTACATAGTTACTATACACATTTGTTAAGGTAACCTTATTCTTACAAAATAAAGATAAAAAAGTACAAGATGTTCCAGTACTAAAGCATGTAACTCAAAAAAATTAAAAAAGTCTACCTTTTTAGGTCTCCCTATGCAAAAAAACGCCAATACATTATCTTGTTTCTCACAAGCTTTATCGTCGAAAATCATAATAGAATTAAGTAAGACATCATCTGGTGAAGCTGCTTCATGTTCACAGAAAAGTTAGTACTTCACACCATTTCTAGGTCTTAATAGGTTTTGTAAAATGTATATTTTAGTTGATTTAGTGACTTTAAATACACATATATATTTTTAAATTTTTATTGGTTAGAATGTATTATCAATGTTTATACACTATAAGTTTTACCACAGATAGATAAATAGCAGACTACAGCACGAGTTCTATCGAAAAAAAGCTCACCTTGTCAATTTACACATTTCTCTTATTTTACAATAGAAAACATTAGATCTTTTAATGTAACAGACTGTTCTTTAAATTCCGTGTCTGTACTTCATGATGAAGAAGTTGTCACTGAACTGTAAGATGAAATGATGTTTCACATTTTACTGTTGCGTTTTTATGTTATACCACGGTTTTTATTGTAATTGATCAGATGACGGTTGATGTAGGAAATTTTTTTTTTAATACTGAGTCGTATCCAAACTTTTAAAGAGAAATGATTATTCATTGTGTGCAAGGATATAGTGTTGTTAAAAAAAATATGAATTTCTTACTTATTAAAATTTACTTGCCAGGTTATCAGTATTGTGGTCCAAGTACTAAACTTACGAAACGCGTCACTAGAAATGATCTTGGAGTAAGTTCTCTGGATGCGGCCTATAAAAAGCATGATATAGCTCATATAAGAAATCGACACGACCTTAAATCAATTAAATTGTATCTAAATAAGCTTGGTAAAGAGTTAAGGCTTCAGGTTTGAGTAATAGTAAAAAAACAGCTGTTCATATCGCAACAGGTGCAATGAAGCTCAAAAGAAAATTATGAATGGGCTTAGAACAGAAAAAAAGGAAGAGGTTTAAAATAGAAGAGCACTTTGAATAAGTAGCTGAGAGCTACTATAAACGAATTTATACTCATTGCCTCGAATTAAATGAATACTAAGAGCCAAAATGCTCGTTAAGAAGTTAGTAGGGCCCTAAAAGGTGCTAACAATGCAGTTAAAAAGTGTGGTGGTAAAAAAAATTGGAGGCAAGGATCATTGGTGTGTGATTGTAGTTCTAGTTTAAGTGCAGCCACACAAAAACACTCGTTACATCTATTCGAGCCAATTTTGAGTCCACAAAAGTCTTTTTCTAAAATGCATACTTTATTTTTCTCAAGTTTATTTTCATCAAGCAGACTTTCAGGAGTCTCCATATGTACTTCTTCATTGATTTTACCATTCGAAAAGCTGTTTTGATATTTAGTTGACAAGTTTTTAGATTAAATTCATTAATAGTTGATATAACTGATCTGACAAGAGTCAACCTAGATACAGAAACGTGAGTCTCTTGCAAGTCGTACTTATTTCTATCTTTAAATCCACAAATCACTAACCTCGTTTCAAACTCCGTGTTTTTCATCTGACTATCTTCTTCTTAAGGACTTATCTGGAGCATATGATAATCAGCTTGCCTCCTTTAACATTGATAGTTGATCTATCTACAATTTTCCATACTTTATTTTGATTTATTGATTATGATTCTTCGGTAGTTGCTCCAAGGTTTTCTTGAATAACCTCTTTATTTTTTTTTAACTGTCCTCAGTATCTTTCGACTCCTTGTTCTTCCTTCGTTTCCAATAATACTTCAAGACTATTTTCACCAAACTTGATAAACCATTTATCTTATTTAAAATCTGTCTTATAATTGTTCCAATTTGCTATTTTGTCTTTTTCCCAGATATTTTTAAATGCAAGTCATTCATGAAATGTTGTATCCCAACTTTCATAAAATTTTCCATCCATTTGCCACAAAAAAATGAGGCCAGTAGTAGTGTATCCAACCAGTACTACTCGTATACCTTGTGGGCTGTATTTATTTTCAGTGCTTCTTTGTATCTTAATAAAAGCTACACAACCAAATCTTATTTAATTTATGTCTATCTTTAGATTGGGGTTAAACTTTCCTATAGGAGCTACTATTTTGTTAGACCAGTGTGTTAAAGAGTGTGTAGACAGGCTGGTGAAAGCTCAGCTTCCAATCTTTAAAGAATCTACCCAACCTCATGTTAACTCTGTGCCTTGATCAGTTGTTAAATAGCTTACCTTTGCATCAAAGCCCAGTAAATTTCGTGCGCTGGTCGCAAATTTTTCCAGATAACTTCCTTATTGCTCTTTACTTTCACAGGGTATGCCACTGTCAACCTTGATTGGTTGTCTGTGCATACTATTATAAATTTGTATCTTTGAGGATGAGTTGCCGGATTTATCGATCTCATTATGCCTTTCTCTTCTAGTGTTAAAAGGTAATCTTCAAATCTGAGAAATTCGACACACCTTGCATGTTGCAACGAAGTTATCGAACACAGACTTATTTTAATTTTTATTGTCCAGACACTTTCTTTGCAACGCCTTAAGATATTCCATCGACGAATGCCCGAATTTTGTGTGTCAGAGTTTTTTGTTTTGTTATTTTTTTCAAACATCTTCTACGTTTTTGTAAAAGAACTTTAAATCGTTAAAATCTTACTAATTATTAGCTCTTGACTATCATTGATTCATCTATCTTTAATGGATCTCTTAAATTCATTTTGCTGAGCGGTATCTAAACAATCGCTTTCAGATCCATTGTTTGGGATAATAGGGCAACTCTTACTATAATTGGTGCTGAACCTTCTCGGACATTGCTACAGAGGCACTTACTATTATTAGACTATCTATGATTTCTTTACAGTTTTTGTCCTTGCTTGTACTCTGGCCATCTTGCACTAGTTCTACTATCCTATAACTCTATAGACACCAGAAAAATTAACGTCATGTTATCCTGTGGGTCAAAAATATACATCTTAATGTTGTCATAGTAGATACACATGCCTCTATCAGCAAACCAACGAAGTGACAGCAAGTTTTCAGCAAGCACCTCGGTGCATATCACTCTATTAAGAACCATTGTGTTTTTGTTATTACTACCTAAAACCTTTTTTTCTCTCTCTGCTCTCAAGTCCATGAAGAAATGTTTATTCTCACATTTAATCAATTTTCTAACACAAATTTTTAAATTTTTAAGTACAATTTTCATTTAGCATTACGCTATGCAGCACCTAAGTTTGCTACCAACCTGATCTTATTATTTCGACAATCGTTTTGTAGAATTTTCTCCGTGCGCATAGAAAGCAGTTTTAAGGTCAACAACAAACATACTACTGTATGCATTAGATCTAAGCAATTCTATATTACTTTAACATTCTTTATCCTTGACGTAATTATCAAAAGGGTAATTTATTCTCGCTTTTAAACAGTCTATTTAAATTTGCAATTTTTCTATCTGGCACTTCATTGCCAATCGTATGGTAAAAGCCATTTCTTCTCTTGCCTTCAAGAAAACTCTAAGTTATACTGACAAGTTTGAAATTTCTTAGTCTATCAAAGAATTCAGAAAATTTAGAAGCACTTTATTTTTTGGGATCAAATCAAACAGTGTGAACTTTAATATGTATTTGATACGCATTCGTCTTTATATTATTACTTTTCATATCATTAATTTGTGCACCATCACCGTGGAACGAGTACTAAGGTACACTTTGTTCTTATAATTTAAGGGTCATTTACCTAGTATCAAACTTAAGGTCTACTGTTTATTTTCCATCAACTTTTGAATCCCCTCAATATCTTCCTTGCAGATTTTCTTAGTCAGTTTTATCTTAAGATCGTAATGCATAATTTCCTCATGCAAACTATCTATCGGATTTTTTAAGCTATATTTTCTATTTTTCAGATCTACTTTCAGTAAGGTGAAGTATTGGTTAAATTAATTTTTGTATCTTTCAAATTATTTTCTATTTCTCAAATCTTTATTTTTATCTTTGGATGAGGTATCAATCAAATTTTTTTTTCTATCTTCCAAATCTTCATTTTTGTGAAAATATCGATCAAATCTTTGTTTTATTTTTTAAATTCTTAGTTTGCTATTTTAATAAAGTATCAATCAAACCTTTCTCTTTATTTTTTAAATCCTTAATTTGCTTTTTATTTAAGGTTCATCCGTAGGACAAGACTCAGGAAATAACTTAAGCATGCAAACGCAACATATCTCAAGTCATCCACAATAGCAGCTCTTTTTCAACGCGATCGAGCACAATCATATATAAAACAATCGCTGAATAATTATGTTTTTTACAGACGATACTTTATCGTTTGACAAAAACAATCCTACTTCTATCTCTCATAAATCTCTTTATTCTTGTCTTTAGATGGGGTATCGATCAAAATCATTTTTCTATCTCTCAAATCTTTATTCTTGTCTTTGGATAAGGTATCAATCAAATTTATTTTTCTATCAAATCTTCATTCTTGTCTTAAGATGAGGTATTAATTAAATTTGTTTTTCTATCTTTTAAATCTTTATTCTTGTGAAAATATTAATCGAATCTTTGTTTTTATTTTTCAAATTCTTAGTTTCCTACTTTGTTTAAGTATCATTCAAATCTATCTTTTTTCTTTTAAATCTTTAATTTGCTTTTAATTAAAGGTTCATGCATGGGACAAGACACAGTAGATGACTTAAGCATGCAAACGCAACATATCTCAGATCATTCACAATAGCAGCACAATTTCAACGTGATCGAGAAAACAATCGCAGAATAATAATATTTTTTAGACACGATACTTTATCGTTTGACAAAAAAAATTCTACTTTTTTACTACTTGTCACCATTACTTCATGAAATTTTTCTATGCTCTACTCCATTCTTTTATATGCTTCTGACAGCGTATCTAGTGAGTTCATATCAAAAGAAAATTCTGCCTGTTATTACGATGTACTGACGCGCATTATACCAAAATTAGAAAAGAGAAATTTGTGTATTTCAGTTTGAGTTGGCATTTACCTCTAGTCTGAGCGTGAAAATATACAAAAGAGGATGAAGGCTGCACTGTACAGGGGCTTGAAAAGTTAAACAAAAGTCTATCTAAGATGGCCGCTCTGTGCGCTCCATTAGCTACCAAGCTTGCTACAAGGAATACACACATCTGGCCGGACTGAACGAAAGTCGTGGCTGGAACGAGAGTCCCTTTCCCCACTTTAAGGCGTCCCCCTCAGCGGTAGCTATTGCTAAAGCAGCTTAATAAAATTACCTGTACTGCAATGCAAGCTTGCCTCCCGCGAGAAAAAACACGTGCCGGCTCTTCAACTTTGAAAATTACAAAGTACTGGCTTTATATTATTACAAAACACTTTATCAATCCTATCCACTGTCATATTCTTAATATTTATTACTTTTATCATTACCACTCTGATACAATTTCAGTTTCAAGACAACAAAAGGCATGCCAACTTAACGGCCGATAAATATACTATAAGAATCATTATATGATTTGATACTGACACTATAAATATCTTTCTTTCTTTTTTATGTTTTTCACAATCTTTTCCACCCCACAAGTTGTAACCTTCTCGATCTTCTCGGTTTCACTGGTGTCTGATGTCTACCTCAACGCTGCCTTGTCGATGGCCTGTAAGAAAAAGAGGGGCCAAAAAAAAGTGGAAAGCAAAATGATGCGAGTAAACGCGAAATTTGCTCAATTACAGAGAAAAAATGACGGTCTTAAATACACAACCGTACAACAATTTTGAGGCCCATAACCTGTTTTCAGTATGGATGTACGAGTATGTGATCGGGATGTAAAATGTTCGACACTGTCACTCTCATTGTCAAATACGAACTCGTTTATGGTTACTATTTTAAGTATACGCTATCTTCAGTCTTTTTAATCAAAAACACAATCATAAGCTGAACTAAAATAAAGCAAGAATAAATCAAGTAAGTACATACAAAAGCAAGGAGTGTGTATAGACTAACTGACTCTGCCAGAATGAATTAAGCTATGCGTTTTTGATGCTGCAGTGCAGCGTAGCAGCGTCTCAACTCCTTGCTACCACACTTGCGCTGAAATACAGTTACGAGTGCCAAATATATATCTCACATAAGAAGAAAAGCTCAGTTTTACATTATCGCTCATGAAAGAAACATCAACATTTAGTTCGTCTGCTACTTTTTCTACCGTACAGATGCAATTTTCTCCACCCATTAAATAATTACAATTGCTCAAATACGTTTTTTGTTCAGTAAAATTTCTAACGTTTGAATTAATTTCTAAAATTTAAGTAATAAACAAAAAATTTTATATTAGTAACCAAGTGGTGGTAAAAAATTAAAGATATTGAGTTATTTTCAGTAGACGCGTTACAACCGATGGATGTAAGTATTGGTATCAATTCAAATCTTATTACACTTTGTAGTCACATACGTCATACTACTAGTTTCAGAGAAAAAGTTTCTATAAGGTGACTAATAGGTCTTACTAAACGAAGTATTGCAGAGTAACTTGACTAATAGTGCTGACTTACCTGTATCTATCCTTATAATTGATGCCTCATGAGTTGAGTGCGTCATACCAGTAAAGCTTACATGAATGGAAAGAAGGTTCATACAATTAATGAATTTTTTTTTGTGGTACAACCAGTGTATAGGAATGTTCAGGCTTTATCAAAAATAATTTACTTACCTGTCGTTGGAAGACTCATAGATCACTGACAGGTACACGTTGATGATCTAGATGATTATTAATTTAATTTTCGGGAAGAGTTCAGAAGGTTACACATTAAACTTTCATTGTAAAGGGTATTATTTGTAATCAGAAAGAATATATAAACAGCTTAAGACGTACGTTTGCGCTTAATCAACGGCAAATTTTCGAATTGTTAATCCTGATCAAGCCGTATTAACTTAAAATTCTAGTCAATTGGGCTCATTAAATCAACTAAGTCCAATAAATTAAAATAGCTACTTTAATCTTTTGATTCGTTTTGATATAATTGTTGGTTTTGCTAAAGACTATCATGGAAAAGTTATTAAAGTAAGGCATTTACTTATACTTACAAGATCTAAAAATAATTTGAATACAATTTTACAAAGTTAAATCCCTGGTACAGAGCCCAATAGAGGGGTAATTTCTAAGATCGTTAGATAATAATATTAAAACTAGAACGGCTCATACCCTACAATGTCATGTCAGATGCTCCTAAGATTTGCCTACTTTATTATTTTCAGGAAGACAAATTTGTATCTATGAGCTAATGAACTTGAGAACTTCATAAATATCTTTTTTTACTCACTATATCAAAACGTCTTTAGACGGTCAAGACTTCGAGTCAGCTAAAAAGGTGCGCTATGTTATGTTAACTTCTAAGACGAGTCGTAGAAGTCAGACATGTGCGGTTGCTACCCAGTTTAAGAATTGAAATATAAGAAATGTAAAACTGTATTGAACTTCACGATATTATTTTCATGACGATCTTATTATCAATATAACAAAAAATTATTTTGCATTGTTTCATGAGATGTGTGCAAACTTGTAGAATTTATATTATTATAAAGATCGTGCACCTTTAGTAAGCAAATATAAATTTCGACATGCTGTAACTTTATCTGTCCTTGACTACCCTAAACAAAACGAGTCGTTAAAGAATGCTTCCATAGATGAGCGATAAGAGTTTGATTCTTATGAACATTTTTCTGACAATACTTAAGGATAGTACCTCATTATATACGATTGTATTGTACGGTACAGTCGAATAAATGAGGATGTCAAATAACTGAGATATGGCTATCAAATCCATTGCATAAGACTACATACTTGATGTATCTGATAACCACCATAGAGAACGGTCACAGAAGTTGGACCAGAGAAGATAATGAGAATAAGCTAAGATAAAAAGAATAGAAAAAATTCGAGAAAGGACACGCTGAGAAATAGAAGGAAAAAAAAAAGTCATAATTGTTGTAAGATCCTCTAAAGTAAAAAAAATTAGCTTGCTAAAAAAAATAGTATTCGTTGATTAATATGCCTTGTAATCCTATTGTTAAAGAATTTACTACTTATGTTATATATTAAAAACTTTTAACCAACGGTGAAATTGTAAAAGTCAGAAATCTTTGTTAAAAATCTAACAAAAATTTTTTAACTTGTAAATCGTCATTTCCTTAATGTGAACGTTGTTAAAGATTTAGACAATATTTAAAGGTTTTTACGTGTAATAAGGATAAAATGAAATATATGGTAGACATGCAAGGCTTCAAACGGCCTAACAATGATTACATGCTTAAAAAATAAGCTTTATTTTTGCTTTATTCTAACTACGCCAAAACACAAGTATATCTTAGTAAAGCACCCTTTGAAAACTGTTAGTTATTTATCAAAGAAGTGCTGAAATTAAAACTTACATCATTTACTAAGCAATCATAAAATAAGCTGGGATTTAGGTAGTAGAAAGTATACTGAAATAAATAATAATTTATGGAAAAAGCTTAAAGATGCTACCAAAGTTTTTGTAAGTACAGAACTAAAATGAACGTGGCTTGAAAGATTTAGATTTGAAATCACATTTCTAACAAATTACCCTTCACTTGAGCTTTTAAAACAGATTACCACTTGCCTTAATCGTATCGGAGCTCACAAATCTATGTGTGCTCTTTATAATGTCAGACGCAGTACGGAGTTTTACTTACATACAAAATGAGAAAATGATATTTATAATAGTAAAAAGCTAGAAGCATATTCATTTATAAGTAATGGACAATTAGAAAATGAACAATGAATAAATAGTTTTTGAATGATATAATCCCTACTATGTTAATATAATTTTTAAAATTAAGTTTAAAATAAGTGTTTCAAGAAATAACAACAAAAATTATGTAAGATTCTTTGATTCCCTGGAAAAAGGTAAATCACTCTCAACCGAGTAATAAAAATGTAAGAGTCTTCAAGCAGCATGTAACATCAAGACAATACATCACTATAATTTGAGTATCTAGTTTTAGCTTTATATAAAATAATAATCGAATTTATACTAAAAGCAATAACAAGCCCATGAAAAAATAACTATGAACAAAAAAATAAAGTAATGGGGAGAAAAAATAGGTTAATAACAAGTAAATATTAATAATCATTTCTATTATCCTTTCCCTCCGCACAGTCCCAAATAAATGTAATACTTGCACATATAAATAACTAGCCGCCCCCCGTCTCGGCTTCGCCCGAGAATTACTAAATAAAACACCGTAGTCTGTTGACATGTAATGTGAAACGTTTTCAGTTAGAAATTTTACACATATTCCTGATACATCTTAGAACAAAAATCTTCTTATTAAAAACATACTTTTTCGGAATCCATATAGCTTATTGGGTCAAATAATAAGGTGTAAAAATTCAAAAAAATAATCATGCTGAAAAGTACCGTGCGTTCTTTATGCCATAAAATAATCGGTGGCCATAAGAAGCCGTTAATTTACAGTTTCTCCAGAGTAATTCACGAAAAGGGCTATTCTGTAAAGCTGTTAAAATTTTAAACCCCCAAAAAATTTATATTGAAAAAAAAATTTTTTTCTCATATCTCACAACTTTATTACCAGAACAACAAAGCCCTGGACATTAAACCCTACATTTTTGTTGCCACAAAAACACAAATACATTTTCTACTTATTTCAAAATCTGAAGTTGGATCCTTAAAGATTTCAGAGATTGCTGTGAGGGTACAATGAAACGCTAATCTCGCACGTAATGGATTTTTCATTTGTCGATTTTGACGCTGCTGTTCCAATCTTGTTAAATTTTCTGCGTCAGTTTCTTGACGCCTAAGTAAAATTGTATTTATTAGATACGTTTAAAGTTTTTCTTCCAATTTACCCTCTTGTGACTTTTGGCATGCTTAAAATTTTTTCGACTCCTAACGGCTGTTTTTGGTCAACTTTGTTAAGTTCTAATATAATATATTAGTTGGCAAGGTAGTTCGACGTCCGATGGCCCTAAAAAAGACCGGTGAGCTTCTTAAACTAACTTTTTCTTGACTTCAGTTAACAGCAATTGTGACTGCCTGGATACCTCAGAGAGATCTTCTCTTGCCTGCTGTTAAAAACCCAGACTGATCGGGAGAAAAATTACAAAGTCCGAAGCTTTGGGGCTAGTTGTAGTGCTCTTTCTCAACGTCTCCTAGTATAACGTCGAAGACGTTGGTGTCTAAAGCACCTTTTTTATTTGTAGATTCAGTTGTTTTGGTGATCTTAGATGGGAATATTGGTTAGTGATACTTGTCCAGTAGAGGCTGTCTCGCTGGCTCAAGTTTTTTTTCCTTCATAGCTGTTATAGGTTTGCCCAGCGCAGACCTTGGAGAGGATCAGTGATTCCTGGTTAAATGCTTAGAGTCGAGAGGGTAATATAGGGTTGTCGGTCACCGGGTTTTCCAGCCTTGCGAAGAACAACTCTGCAGGTGACGTCTGCTAGTGAATGGCTGACTTGGTTTAATAGTGCCCGTCTTTAGTTAATATAGTCTTTTAGTCGACGAATCGCTTTCGGAAATGGTAGTAAGAATGTATTTGTTGGCAAGGTAGTTTACACTCAGGTGGCCCCTTAAAAGAACCGATGAAATTGATGGTTAAGTAGGGAATGTAAATACTTATAATGGCCCTAAAAGGTGCCCACGGTGAAACTTCCTGGCTATTCTTTATTATTATTTTTGATGATGAAGAGCTGGCTACGGGTAGCTTGATTCCTACCCTGGGAGTTTCGATGTACGGAGACTGTGATGGAGGTAGGTACACCGCTGACTCAAGAATATCTCGTCTTCGGGTCGTTCCCTGGATAACCAACCGCTCATCGTTAGACGGAAACATGTGGGTAAGCGCGTTGGGGACGTGACGGCTAAAAAGGTAGTCGTTGTGGCTGCCCATTTCCCTCAGAGCTGTTATCCCTGGCTTACATTTGTAGCCAAAAATTCTTTGACGATACCAGGCAGGATGGTGGGACTGCCACACAACTCTGGAGAGTTGGTGCGGATTGTGCTGTGGCTAGATATGTCTCCTGGTATCATGCCAGAGACGTCATCAGTTGGAATGAATTTTTTTTGGATCACACTCGTCGAGATTCAGGGTGAATGGAAACCTAGGTCCCTTTCCCCTTACAGAAGAGTGTCGTCCGTAACTGTGATATCCAGCTGCAAGACTATCATTAGCATTCTCGATGCAGCTCGTTGAACTGCCAAAGCACGACTGCATCACTATCGAAACGCTCCAGCGTATTATAACCACACTTATTTAATTCTGTTGCAGGTAGCCTCGATTTTATGTCGACGCCACCTAGCACATTTTACTGAACTAAAGTGAAAAGCTGGCGTATTTTTGCAAAACTTTGAGCTTATTTATTGCTATTGTTATTTCATTTTTCAAGAAAAAAACTATGCTAAAACCATCTAAGAAGTATCATGAATCAGTTTGCAAAATTTCAGCAAAATCGGTTTAGTAGTTTTCGCGGTTAGTGATTACAACGGTTTTAGTGACTTTGCTATATATATTAGTAAGATAAACCCTTAAAGGCCACTCATGCCTTTTATGATGCTACAAAATCGATTTTAAAAATAAACCTTCATAAACAAGCATAAACAGATGAATTAATTTACAAAATATAATAAATTAAATAGGGAACATAAGAACTTAAAAATTAGAAGAGAAAAAAACTTCTTTTCTTATCAGCAAACCAAGAAGCTGTCTCACAATGACTATGAAAACTAATGTCTTGAAAAAATTCATAAAATGCACCATCAATCCACTGAATGCAGAACCCTGAGAAGACAAACCAACTAAATTTTATGGCAAAAACGAAGAAAAACAAGAAATATCTAAATCATCTCAAACAAGACCTTTAATGCAGACATGAAGTTTGATACTCCTACGCCATACACTTTAAAAGTTTGAAATGGACTCATAAATTAATATTAGTTTGATGCTATCTTTCTTTTATCCTTTACATGAAGTAATTGAACAATTAGAAAATAAAAAAAACGTCAAGGAGATACACATACTTCCAAATTTACTTAGTTATATAATACGAACGATGATTGATAAATACAAAAATGATTTTTTTACTAAAAGAACTGATAGAACACTAAATATGGAAAAAGAAGTCCAGACACTTTTTACTTTTAAGATGAGGTCTACTATTAGTCAAGCAAAAAAGATTTCTCGACCAACCCTGCCAAAAAGGAACAACGATAAACGAAACATTAATCAAAAAATACTTATGTGTGTTGAAAAAAGGAAACGGGAAAGAGATTTCTTTAATCATTCCTTTTAGTTTGGAATCTCAAAAAATTGGTATGCCATTAGAGATCCGCGGGGGAGATTATCCCAAGGATGTGTAAAATATATGAGTCCCGAAAGCGCTATTCTAGCCATGCAGAACCATGAACCTAAGTATTACACGAGATACGCCAAACCACTTAAAAGGAGTGCAAAACATAAATTGAACATAAAGCTTACTAACTCTTTAGTTGCACAATAAGTTTAATAAATGACATATCAAAGAGATGTCATTACATGCAGAAGACATGATGTACATAATCCTCAGAAATAAAGCTAATCTTTGCCAAAATTATCGATTTACGAGGAAAACTCAAAAGTATCTGAAAATGAACCCAATAATCAAATTATACCTTTTAACTAGCTACTTCTTTCGTTGAGAAATACATTACTTAGTTCTGAGATTTTAATTTTAAGCTTTAATCATCATCATTTTGCTACTCTATTGCAAAACTTTTTTTTTAATATTAAGCCTTAGCATGTTTTAAAAAAACTTATTCCATTCTATTGTTACTACGCAAATATTTTGGCATATCATGAAAAGTAATGGCTGTAACTTCTGATGTATTCCGTACCCATCATCCAATAGTTTCATAAATCTTATTTTGTTATCGTATTTAGTTTCAATATATATCCTATGAATTATTTCAATAAATAAAAACACGAAATACTCTACAACAGTACTTATACGTGAAAAGTATCAGTCAATTATCATCATAACACCTATCATATTTACGCTTACAGAATAACATACACAATGGACAAACAAAACCCTAAAATTGTCAAAGCAATGGCCGATGGATCCCATCTCAGCATACTATTGCAGAGAGATTATAGCCGGCTTACGCTACAGGAGCTACTAGATTCATTACCCCAATCATTAGATAATGGAAGAAATCAGGAAAATCAATTATTAGTACAAAAAGACCAAACGTCCAATAAGGAGGTTCAGCCATCTTTGAGGAGATTTATTTACTCACTGAAAAAAATAAATGTTGTAATTTATGTACAACTGTTACTGAAAGTACATACGAATTTTTTAAATATTTTTATCAGCTGAACTTTTAAAGAAAAAATTCCTGAAGTTCCATGATTTAACATTGCTCTTACGGGCTGGAGCGATTATTCAACCTCCGTTTCACAAATTTTGAGGCTAAAGTTCTATTTATGACGAAAATAAAAATCAAATGGATATCTTACTGTCTAAGGAAGACTCTCGAATCAAAAAATGTGCACCTTATCAGGCATTTGGCAGAAATATATGTGCAAACGTAAACAAAGTCGCGAGCACCTCTTATGCTAAGTGTATGAGAGATAACTGAGCATCGTCTGCTGTCAGCTGTTCTTTTCACACGGAGCGAGACGTCTTGACAAAACTGCTTCTAGAATTTATTGAACTGCATATTATGATCTGAAACTTGGCTGAGCCTTTTTTAAGACTTTAAACTACAATTCTGAGTAAAAAAAGTTTGTTTTTAGAAAATTCATAACACACTTTTTTTGACGAAAGATAAGTCTCCTCTCAATTTTTAAGTTATTTTTTATTATGGAAACAACATGTTTTTAGGTCTTTTTATTCAAACTATTGAAAACAAGCTGCTGTACGGTAATTCGCTCACAACATTTGATGGTTTCACTTTTTAGCCCTGACGAGCTGAACACAGTTAAATTAACTGTTAGGCAGTATGCCGACGCTTTCATGCACGGTTAGTACAACTCACTTCAACACGGTATCTTATGGGAGCCCCCGCACACCCACTCACCCCCTGGGTAAAACGACCGAACCTCTTTAAGTCACAGCCACCTATGTCTAGACCAGAGCGCGTGGTGGCTCAGTCAGCTAGGTCGTAGATTGGCACGCGGGAGACCATGGTTCGATTCCCGGCCAGTGCGACTTTCGGACAAGTACCTCTGTGATTTTCACATGTGCTTTTTCATCACGCAATGCTCCTCGAGGAGGGTCTAGGTAACCTTTTCGCAGCAAAATTTGCTTAATTTCCCCCTACCCCCCTCCCAGTAATGGGAGGCCTTCTATTTCTTTCCTTGTCCCTTTCCCAAGTGCTAAGTGCTCATAGTAGTGCCCTTATTGAAGGAGCTGGACGTAGAGCACTATAATATAAAAAAAAATCCTATGTCTAGACCATGGTAGTCAAGATAAGATGAAAATACTGCGATCAAGTTATGCGATAAAGATAAAAAGATACCTATTCTTCACTTTCTACAAGTAAAACGTACAAATAGGGAAATTTATATTCTAATAAAAAAACCTTATAATACTCAAAACTCAATAGAGTTCTTTGAATATACATATGGTATACAAGGTATTTATTTTTCAAACCAACCTTAAGACGGGAAAAACATAGTACGTGCCCATTTCCGGTATTGTATGCAATATGAAGGTGAGGAAATGCGGAAGATAGTTCGTTGTACATTGCATCACAACCCAACAAAAGGGGCCTAACGATATTGTCAACACAACAACTATCACAACTGCAACGAATACTCCACCAGTTGTAGACGTTTCCAACAGCATGACTGAAAAATAACCACCAAGGATAATGATGAAATTACAAGTCGTTATTATGACCAACAAGAGGACCAAATATCTGATGACTATTGGCCCACTCAATGACATAAGCTATATAAAACTCCATGCTATAAGAGATGGCGCAAAGGACTTATAAATGGCATTTGCTACTTACTGCACCGAAGGAGCAAACATCAGGGTGTACAACAAACTTCAACATTATGCAGCTCAGTATACCAACAATAAAAGGACCCACAACCAAGAACACGGCACGACAATACATACAACATGCAAAAATCTTGTGTACAGATGCGACTCACAATTGCATATTATATTGTGTAATATCCAAAATAAAATGGAAATAAAATAAAATATTTGTAATAAAAAAGTCAGTCTGGTCAAATATGACAAGCACCACGATCCGTGTTGTAGAACAGGGTACGACACCAACCTCGAACGTTTACGCGGACTAACGTTAAAAGGTAACTCAACTAAGAGCACATCGAAAAAAAAGAGAGGACAGACAACCAAGGTGGAAAAAAATGAAACGTTTGTTTGTATAAATGTATGAAGATACTTTAAATACTACTGTTAGCAGTATGGATGTGTGGGTATGTGATCGGGCAATAGAATGTACAACACTGTCGATTTTATTACAAAACACGGACACGTTTATTCTTATTATCTTCAGTGTATGATATCTTTAGTCTTTACAATCAAAGATACAATCGTAAGCTGAACTGAAATAAAGCAAGATCAAATCAAAAAGAAAAATACGAAAAGCAGGGAGTGCGTATCGACAGACTGATTGATCGCGCGAGAGTGAGTAAACTATAGGTATTAGACGCTGAAGTGCAGCGTCACGGCGTCTCGTCTTCTTGCTATTGCGCATGCGTTAGAATTCAGTTACGAGCGCCAAATATACATCTAACAATTACCAATATAACTATCGTCAGACCTATAACCATCATTTCACCATCGAATGCCCAAACCATCCACCCAATGCGAATAATAATTTCAACAACTAAAAAAAAGCAATAGGAAGAAGAACATACGAACTTATATAGTTATAGTAATGTATTTTTTTTTACAATAATGATATGAACATAAAGATTTTTGCTGATAAATCTTTGTGTATAGGGTTACGATTCTTTTGAAAAAAAAAAAGGGTGAAAAATGGAACATTTTTTTTTCTTCAGGTATTCAGTTTACCATGGTCAACTTCTTACCTCTAATCAGATAATTTGAATATGTATACATATTTACTAAGGATGGTGATAGTTCTCAGAAGGGAAGGCTCTTAAGTGACGAATTGAGTAAATAAATAAATATCTTTTTTTTATTCAATTGTATATTATATTCATTTCCTCAATAATAAAATTTTAAGACTGCTAAAAGTGTCAAACTTAACAAAAGTCGTCACCTAACAAAACTGACTGTATACTTCGAGGCTCTTGGAAGTATTAAGTGACAACTGAAGCGAATCACAAACCCTAAACACATAAAATTAGCAAGTACCAGCCCTGTAGCATGTGAGACAAAGAAGGTTTTACTCAATCTTCACGCAAGGTGCATTTCTTTGCACAGTGTTTTAGTTTATAGCCTGCTGCCACTCATTGAAAGCAGTACTCAATTATGCAAGTAACGTGCTGAAAATTCATGTTAAAGAGTGACTTAACGTTTTTTTTGTTCCTTTATCACTTTGTATAATTAATTTGTATTAAAAACCAAATAAAAAGTAAATCAATTAAAAATGAGCCGAATAAAGTAAGAGTGATACAAGTTATTAAACTAATTAACCTGAAGAGGCTATAAATAGAGAAAAAGCAACCAGATGTCGGATTGACAGTAACGGAATATAATGCAGGAAAAAAGTGATATCCCAACCTACATTTTACAATCAAGGAGAATAAAAGTAGGTGTTTGATCTTTTATCATTTTAATACATATATATGTACTAGTAGTCCTAACGCCCCCCTGCGCGCTCCGTGCTTTAAGTCCCACTAACAGATTAAGTAGACAAAATAAGAACATTACTCGTGCAATTATCAATGCAGACTAAGAATGAGTTCACAATATCAGAATACGTGACTCACAAAGGAGTTGATAAAACAAAAGGTCTTCCACCACACGAATTAAAAACAAAATTTTTCAAGTATAATACAGAAGCAGAAATAATAACGGGAGAAAGAAAAGGAAGCAAAGTTTATATTTCTAAAATAACATTGAATACTGGCACCTTACTATCATTACCTTTTGTCTTCCATAGAAAACAGTTTCCCTTTGTATGAGCATTTTCTATGTTTATCAACAAATCACAAGGACAGAGTTTTGATTTCTTAGAATTGGATAGTAAAAAACCTTTCTTCTCTCACGGACGATTATACGTTGCTTTATTTAAATGTAAGAATCTAAAAAAAATTTTTATTTAAATTAAACCCGAGAATAAATCAGAATTTAAAAATATTATTTAGCAAGAGATTTTTCAGCAATTAAAAAATATGTTACTTCGAAGATCGTCACACTTAAACAGACATATGTTAATTTATAAAATCCATGAAAAAAAAGTATGTGAAAAATGTAGAAAGGTTTTTAAAAGAACAGATGGGTTAAAACGACACATTAAATGTCACAACATTAAATTAACAGGATGAATTATTGTTTTAAAAGCTTAATTGTAATTGTTTATTTAATTATACTTGCTGCAGAATTCTGTCTTTTTGTAAATGAAGTCCTCAGTTAATCAAGAATTTTAAACTTGGGTAAAGTACACATGGACCAGAAAGAGATTCTAAATGTAAAAGTTTAGTCAAGATAAATAAAAAATGGTCCTTTAGAGACTTATAGTGAGTGAGGGGGAGAGAATAAACAGAGGGGGACCTATGATCAGTGACTTGGAGAACCCTAAAAACGAGGTATGACTTGGGTACTAAATTACATATATTCTTTAACATTGTAGATGGTAAAATATTCTATAAATAAATATTTTGGGGGGAAAGGTGGAGGAAGAGGTGGAGAAGAGCAAGGGAGAGCTTAGAAGGAGTAAGGGGAAGCGGGGAGAAGTGCGGGAAGCAGGGGGAGGTAACCTCAATATAATTTTATCAAAAATGACGTTAAAACAAGCAAATAACTATGTGAATCGAGGGGGAGCTGTGGGGGAGCTGAAGGGGAGTCGGGGGGAGCGGGGGGGGAGCTGAGACTCTTTTTTGTAAATACAACTATATAATATAGAGAGATATATATTTGGTATATATACCAAAAATTATATTCTACTGTAGAAGTAAGTGAACAAACAGTTAAACATGCTGCTGGTCTCACGGTCCGTCAGGGAGTGTGAGACTAAAGTCCACAAACATCCAGTCAATAACGAATAATAATGTTATGTAGTAACAATTAAGTATTTAACAATTTTGATAGTGAAGTGTTTTTACACAATGGTAAAAACAATATCTGTACTTACAATTAATTACGAAAGATGTATGATTCTCTTTAATTAAACCAATTTCCTCACAACTTAAATCATTAGTGGTCTCAAGCATTATCTGTTAGGAGTCTTATCTTCTCCTGTCAGTAAACCATTGTGGCTTACGGAGATTATCTCTCAAGAGTTTTAAACATTACCTCGATTCAAAGGCAGCGAACAATTACTTACGTTTGAAGTACTTACGCAGCATTCGGAGACTTTTGTATATGTATGAGAGATATTTACAACCTGTAGCACTGAAAAAAATGTCTCAAGTCTAACTATGATATCTTACGTAATGTTATTATTTTACTCATTAATAAAAATTAATCGTGCATGTGCAAATAGTGGGGGCTTGTTGTCGAGATTCACTCAGACGCCAATCGTATCATCACTTTAGTCGTAACAACTATAACAGCTTAGAAAATGTTCAAGTGCACTGTTACATAGTCATGCTCACTAAAGGTAATTGACTAGATAATTGCATAGTCGCTCACAGTCATTCTTGTACAATCATTTACTAGTACGTTACTGGTCGTCATTTTACAATAGTAAGCAGTGATTAAGGCAAGTTACATAAATACTTAAACGATAATTAAAAAAACGTTAACTAAAATAAAACAAACTGATTATTGTTCTTATGACACAAGATGCTGCAGTAAAAGTTAAAGTTTAATTAATTCATCTTATAACGAAAACAGACTTTTAATTTGCTTACTACAGTCAAAACTTTTTATGCTAAATAATAAGATCAGCTTCCTCTACTTATTTTCTTATTGTCAAAACTTTAGTATTTATCAAATTTTATTTGCAGTTATTGTATTAGAAAAGAGTTTGTACATAAATTAAATATTTATGTGCATCCATACAACTACATGCAAACATTTACACAACCTGAGTTAAAGGAACTTTTTTTCATAGAGGTACACAACTATGAAGGTAGGTAGCCTACGTCATCGCTACACCTATACTTCATACATTTGACAACTATTTCAACTGCCTAAGGTTTAAAGCACTTAATTCTTTTACTACTCTTGAAATCTTGTAGTTTTTTTTTAAATGAAGTTTTATTTCTTGCATAATGAGTTTCAAGCAAATGAAAAATAGACTAAGAAAAAATGTAAGAAGACTTTTTCTAATCCCACTATTGTTAAACAGCCATGTATGAAGACAAATACATTACCGCATACACTGGAGCTTGTTGTTGGCTCAGTTGATTAGCGTGCTAGCAGTGAATACAACACAGATCAAGGAGTCGTGGGTTAGATTGCTGGTACTCAGATTTTTTCTGATCGTTCTTGCTAGGTAGTATATTTATGAAACTGACTTAAAATAAGTTCTTACATTTTAGGATAATAAGAAAATTAGAGTGTTAAAAAATATGAACAATTATGGATACGAATACATATCGTAATATTTCCATTTCTTGCCCTGCATAACGGGGGAGATTAATTAATGTAAGGTATTACGTAACTATAAAAAGACATGTAATGACATCGAAAAATATAAAAAGTGTGTAACGATATGATGAAACGACATGTAAAAAAGATGGTACAAGTGTTCGATGAATAAAGACAGTGTACATACCATAGTAGGTCAGTACACTATAACATAAAAAAATGTAGGTGAATGCTGGTGTAAGTATATATGTGTAGAAATTAGCCTGCGCTGATCTGACAATCTGTTCAGAAATGGCACAGGCAGATTCAGTGCCCGTGTGGGACCTGTCCTGTATCGAGACTTGATTTTTATGTAAGTCTTTTTTATTCTTTATAAACCATAAATTTCATAAACTTTTTATACTACATAGCCATAAGACCTTGACAAAGTTCCATCTTACCAAATGTATACATACAGCATGTACAAGTACTTGTATTTACCAGGTGGCTCATCTATTCTGTTGCTTCAACATTCGTACATAACATAGCACAGCTATAAGTCCTTGACAAAAGTTCATCCTATTTAATTTATGCATACAACATAAACATGTACTTGCATTTACTAGGTGGCTCATCTGTTCTGTTACCTCAACATTCGTACGTCTTTAACTTTTCTTTAATACAATAAAATGTGTAAACAATTTAGTACAAGTAAAAGATAGTGCTGATAAAAAAAGCACTCATCACTAGAGGTATTTATTGTTAGTATACAAGGTTGGGCTATTTGTATAACATTATAATTTGTTGCTGCACGTAATAAATAGTTTTAAATACAAGAAGACTTTAGTGTTGCTAACTTTTGTTTATATTTTTATAGTAAATAATTGCTAGTGATTCGCTTGGATACATTAAGTATGATAAATAACATAAAATTTGTAAATATTATTGATTATTTATAACCTTAACTATCCGTGATTCTTAAGCGTCAGAGTTATCATCATTTATTTTACACATGATAATCATATGAAATTATAAATTTCTTAGTTTAAATCTATCAACTTGATAATTTACTTTGATCATCATGACTGTCTGCAGTGAATATCTTTTAAAAAACAAAAATATCTTTGTCTGACTGGAGGTCTGGAGACCCCTCACGGCTGATTATATTTTTATTTACGGATTTAAAGAGGTAATACACTCAGTGTATAGTTTGCCTAATATTCATTTTTAATCTTCTCGAGAAATAAAGCTATCATTTATATTATTTATAATTTTTGTTACTTTGGTTAAAGGTTTTATAAAACTTGTTAGCTTTATGTGTATTTTCATCACTTACAGTTTAGGTGGCTGTAAAACAGTCAATCAAAAAGAATGTGTAGAATTAGGACTATTAGTAACAAAACAGCTTTTGCTGATGCTTTTAGTTCAAATGATTCTGGTTTATATAAAAATACACATTTAATAAGATAAGGGATATGTTTCCACTAATTAAATTTATAATCGACTTCAAACAACTAATAAACAGTTAAATAGACCTATAAATATTATTTTTATTAATGCGTTTTGCCACCTTAAAGTGTGCATGATTATCCTTTAATTAATCTTAGTATTAAGATGAAAAAAAAAATTCTAAAACCAAATGATCATTTATCGAAATATTTTGCTTTTAGTTCTTTTTTAGCAACAGTCTAAATAAAATCTCTCTTTTATCTTTTGATCTCAGTTCGTTGTTTTTAATATAATAAACGTCTTATTGCAAATAACAGAATGAAAACTTTATACCGAAAAATGTAACCTATTTTTATTTTACAGTTGTCTTGCAGCCCTTGGATTAATTGAGAATAGTGCCACTAATGTTGTTGCTGCTATGCTTGTTTCACCACTAATGGTAATAGATAAACAATTTTGCTTATATAAGTTTACAAGTGAAAATACAAAGTTTCTTCTTATTTTATTAATTGATAAATATTTGAACGGTCACTGTTCCTAAAACTATCATATCTAGTATTTTATTATGTCTTAAGCCACACCATCAGGTATGGGTTTATAACTTAATTTTATTCCAAACTATCTACACCTTCTTTTCAAACTTCTATTTACTATTAACGGAATGCATTTGCTTCAACAACTCGTTGTTAATATTAAGGAGGTGATGTAATGGGACAGGGGCATTAGCTTTAGATGTGAAGTAAAACAGATGTTAATGTAGGTTTACTTTTGAATGTACTACATGGATAACTATCCAGCTAAAACAGGAGTTTTAAAGATCTTAGTCTTACCGTAAAATGTGTACTTATCTCATACAATATCATTTTATACTATAAAACTTATGAGAAATGTACTAAATTAAGATTTAGCTTTAAAAACAGAATGAGTAATGATAGAGTACAAAAATAAGTTACAACGTAAAGTTGACAAGAATACATAAAGAAAAAAGTTGTGTTTTTTTATGAAAATACTTAAAAATCCTAAATATTTGGAAAGACAATCAAGGTGTGATGGTTGCTAAATTAGCATTTTTTTTAAAGGCTTTTTTTCATATTATGGGCAGCATACAATTCAAAATTCTTAGTTGTCTGAGAAATTGAAAAGCATTGTTAAACATAGAAGAATGCATGTAGTGTGATTACTTTAAATAAACGATGGAATAAGATGTTAGTAATTTTTTCATCCGATATAGCTATAAGGCCTTACGTGCAGATGCTAGAGTTATTAACCATAAAACAATAGGCAGATCCTGAAGAACTTTACTCTGTTTTGTTGTTACTGTTTATCATACTGCTTATAATAACAAAATCATACTGATTATATATGAAAAATGATATTGAGACGTAACTTGTTGATAACTGCTTAGAAGTTAGTAAAGACAGATACTAATGGTCGATGTGTAGATCATTCTGTAGGTTTTGTATTTTAAGCAGTTTTTGTACAACGTCAAAACAATTGCTAGTAATATTAATGCAATCGCAAAGGCTGTACCATGCAACAAAATTAGGCAAACGATGTGAATAAAATTCTTTGTTTTTTCTAGTCAGTAAGCACACTCTTCATAAATCTAATTCATGAAATGATACTCGAATTTTTCCGTCTTTTAACAAGTTAGCCTTGACGTGCTAAGCCTTTCAATGATCATAAACAATTGTTATACAAAACTACTGTTGTAATTACAACATTCTCCTTACAAGAAAAAAGTTTACTGAGCTCTACAATTACTGTAATTCAGTTAGACTGTTCAATATCTGATGCTGCTAACATAATTACAGATTGACAGCGTACGTCCTGCAACTGCGATTAGGTTTTTATACTTGATGATTTCTTGCTTACTTTGTGCCTCTTTTCTCGGGTAGTTTCTAGAGGTTATATGGGAGAGTTGTAGCAAGAGAGTATGGGACTGCTTCTTTCTCAGTAGATGGCTTTGAGCTGTCACCACTTTTAGTGGAAAGGGCAATCACAGGTGTCATACACCTCATAAGAAGGCCTTGTTCACCTTTTTACGCAAGTGCAAGCATAAAAATGTGTACATGTGTATGCAAATACATGAATGCTCACACTTTTACTTGAACAATTGGCTTAAGAGTAAGACGTGAAAAGGAAAAATTCAGTACAGACCAAAATGTGTACTGGTATAGCGTATTATGTAAAAGACCAGCATTGGACAATACCTCGATGCTTGTGGGGCAGAGTGGGAGTAACATGCAAAATTAACTTCCATCACATGTGCTCTCGAGGTTTGCAATCCGAGATAGTTGATTTTCTCTCTTGCAAAATGCACCTATAGAAGTAAAACTTTAAAAAGACTACAAGACTTGAGCCTCTAACCTTCTGCTTCACTGTCCACTCCTTTACCCCACTTTCCTCTACTAGAAACTTGATTACTTCGTACTATGATATTTTTGTTCGCTTATACATCACTTATTTTATGCTTAAGTATTAATTTATAGTAAATTAATTAGTTAACTTGCATTACAAATTGCAAAAATGTGTTAATTATTCACTTCACTGACTAACTTTTAATGAAAATACATTTTATACAAGGTTTGGACTCTTCACTTTGGCAGTGAAAACTTCAAAAGCCTGACACTTCTTTCATCATGCCTTTATAAATAAACTGATACCGCTTCCTCTCTCTCTCTCTCTCTCTCTCTCTCTTTCTCTACTCGGAATACTGAGTTTACACTGTTGCCAGACAAAATACTAGCAGCTGACGGCAGGATGATAAAAACAGAGAAAGAAAGAGTAAGAGTACGTGTATGTGTTTGTATACGTAAGCGTGTAAAGTGCAGTGTAGCAGTTGACAGTTGACACAGTGGAAACTCGACATAGAGGTTTGAGTATGACTGTTCGTAGTGCTTCATACTCGCCTAAGTAGCATCAGCAATGTCACCACCATCGGCTAAAATTGTGAACATAGGTATCGGGATGAAACCTAAACATATATATGGTAAGCATAGTAAAATAATGTTTCTTATTGAGTTATAAAATTTTACAGAATTAATCGAAGCAAATATTCAACCGCATTAAGAAAGAGAGTGTGTGTACAAAGCAAAGCACATACTTATGTGTGATATTGTGAGGCAGAGTTTAAATGTAACTAAATAGTTTGCTCTGTAGCTGCAGTCCTTGATCTTAAGTATAGTATGCTACACAAAAGTAATTGCAAGGAATAAGAAGTCGTATGATATAAAGTGTTACTGCTCTTGGAGTGCAGGTACTTTTAGAAAGTAGGAGCATTGCGTTGTGGTATTATTATTGTGTATAAAAAAATTAGTATAATACGATCCAATTATGACTTATATAATTACTAACAATCGTTATTCAAGCCCGTCACAGTAATACTGCTACAGGACTCTCTTGAAAGCTAAAATATAAGTTAATAATTTTGCATAACATATTTGTCGTGCTTCGAGTATGTTTTTACAGCTTCCAAAAGTCATTCGTGACACTTCTAATAGATTTTTTTTGTTAAATAACGTGTTTTAGGATATAGAAGTAAGTAAAAACGTTCATTACATTGAGCGGGGGGAATTTTCTGTACAGCATCCAATTCTTATAATTTCTTGAATCAAGATTTGAAGAAGTTGGTAGAGCAAAGAGCTTTATATTAACATCATCCATGGAAACTAAGAGCTGTGTTTCTTTAACACTGCGCTCTGCTGATTACTACAGTCAGTCCACTTGCTCCCACGCTACAGTAAGCATCAATATTAATTCTCTCGCTTTGTCACTTATTTGTTCTCTTTAATTTATAAGGATTTCATTAACCCTTTTATCTAGTGCCAAAGCCCTTAAACCAATTGTATTTCGTTTTCTACAGTGTTTTTCAATACACTTTATAGAAAGTTAAAGTTGTAAAGTAACGCCTTTTATTCAACAACTGTGCTGATTATTTTTCTCCTGTTTCTACTATTCCCGATTTGGTCCAATATCTGCACACTTTTTCCTAATACTAAAGTCCATTATCTTGATATTGAACATTGTAACTTGGGCCGGATCAGCTTAGAGCAGTGAGTGGTTTTTTTTTAATTTTGAGGACAGGTGCTTTCTTACGTCGGCCATTTTAGCATTTCTCTGTTTTTTCTTGAGTCGTTGAGTGAGCTGGACACAGTCAGCGCACCGGCATGTTGCTTGTCTCTCTTTCTTTACGGTTGAAGGCATCCTCTATCCTAGTAGGGTGAGTTGTCACGCAAGCTACTGCATCAAACAACATGGCCGTTTTAGGCTTATAGGCATTAGCTCAATTTGCTCTGGCCTCTACCATTATTGTATAAGAAAGAAAGTACGTCATTGTGGCCATTGCTGTTACCTCATGGGACACCTCTTGCTGCAGGCCATCCAGTGCCTGCACCTGCTACTGGTGCTGATGTGCGGGCCTTTTGCTGCAGCTCACCCCGACCCTGCATCGGCTTCTACTGCTATTGCTGCAAGTCATTGGGCCCTTATTTACCAATAAGTATGTTTTTGGGTACTTAAATTATTTAATTATAAATCTGAGCGTTAAATATTGTACTATTGTTCTAAATTAGTGCTTCAGCTTTCAACGGTATATTAAGTGTTTTTACTAGGATTAGGTAATGATTACAGATTAGCTTAATTTCAGCACGTTGTCCTACTTCCCGTTAATTCTCGTAACTTCTTAAATTATAGTGCCTTGAGTTTAACCTTTACCACCTGAGTTTGTGGAAATCATGAATGTCATTTATAACATGCAGATTGGTCTGTATATGAAAATTAAGAACTCTGCTTCTAACTTTGAAAAGCTTGGATTATCAAAGATGACAAGAGGTCGAGCTGTTTTAAGGCTTCAACAAGTTAAGGATGTCTTTGCTCAGGTTATGAATCGATAAACCGTCTTGAGGAAGTAGATACGCAAAATGCCTATTCTACTGAAGAAGTTTTTGACAATTGTGAGGATGAATATTACTTTTTTGTCTGAGAGCTTAGAGATCACTTGTTTAACCTCTCTGGTTGTAATTTTAAGCCTCCCGTAACTGAAAACACTGTTCTCGTTACGAATGTTTATCAGAGTTATGCTTCTTTGCCCTCTATTGATCTTCCAGTGCTCAATGCTGAACTTGAAGCCTGGAAGAACTTCCATAATATATTTCGAGCCCTAGTTCATAGTAAACAAGATTTGCTAGGTATTATTAGGTACCTTGTTCTTGTGTCTTAGACAAGGCTTCCAATTTGATAAAAAGTATTACCCTGACTGAGGACAACTATACTCAAGCCTGAGAAGCTCTCCTCGAATTTCATAACAATTAATGTCGTCTCATTACTACTAACATAAATTTTATTTTAAATTGTCAACCATTGGAAACCAGTTCATTGTCAGAAATACAGAGGTTGTTTGAGAAACTCTTTATTTGTTGAGTACAAGGGAAGCGAACCCGGCGACAATGAATAGCGTGCTTTCTGCGTACTATGCTCTGCTGATATTGTTGGTGGACTAGCTGTCTCGAGCGGCTTGCTGGCTGCTGCTGGTGTGGCTTGGCTGGTAGAGGCTTGTAGCTGGCCAGCTGATGCGTGAACCTGTGTATCAGGAGACGAACTGAGCTGGTCCCGGCACAGGCCGTCGATGCCAGCGGCAGCGGCGTAATGAAGCGCCGAGACGATCAGGAGGGGGGGCCGACCGACAGTATATCGTCGAACGAAACATCCCGCCCGCCTCGCTCCAGGAACAAAACTTCAAGTATCGCCCGCCGTATCCAGAGCGGTTTCGCCTCTGGGCGATGCAGGCTGAGAGGCGGTCCGGGTTATCACGGGAAGCAGCGTGACTCTCGTGATTGGCCTGGTGTATTCTCCCGTCACCGTGCGGACGATCACAGCGCGTACGAGAGGGCAAGCGCCGTCAAGGATGGGTGGGTGTCGCTCCGTGAAGGTCATCTCGGCGTGCTGGAGGCGACCGCCCACACGCAGAACGCCGTCTGTATGGACGAAGGCTGCGAGCGATGTCAGTGGGTGCCGCTTGAGAAGGGCGCGGCCCGTGCGAAGCAGTGCAAGTTCATCAGAGAAGGCACGCTGCTGGCTCAAGCGCACGCAAGCGAAGTAGGCATCGGTCAACTCGGTAGCCGTCGGTGCTGAGAGCATCGGTCGTGTAGGGGCTCGGCCGAGATGGAGTCTCGCCCACCGATGCAGGTGGGTGAGGGTGCGCAGGAGGACGCCCAGATCGGAGAACAGTCGGAGAAGGTCGAACTCGACCTTTTGCGTGACGCTGCAGAGGCGAAGAGGTGAGGGCTGTGGCGGCTCGGAGGGCTCCTGGGGCCAACGATCAGGGCCTTCGGACAGCCAGGAAAGGCCAGTCCACCGTGTCTGCTGGCGGTGTAGAGTCAGAGTCTGGGCACCTCAGCGCCGATGAGAATATCAACCGCACGAGGAAGGCCAAAGTCGGGGTCGGCGAGGTCCTGCAGGCTGGCCCAGACTCGCAGGATGCTGGGGTCAAGCGGGGCCGCAGGAGTTGAAAGACCGAGGTGGGGTATGCACAGCGCCTTCAGATGCAAACTGGGGGTGCCATCCCCTGGCATCAGGCGCAGGCTGGCGCGGAGTGTCAACCTTACGGCGTGTTTGCCGCCGATGCCCGATACGCTGGCTCTAGAATCCTCCAAAGGGGCCTTCAGGCGGCGAGCGAGCTTGAGAAAGATGGCCGAGATCTCAGAGCACGGGTCGAGGAGGGCTCTCACGGTGACGATGGGCCCCTGGCCGCCGCTGAGTTCTCCTGGAGATCCTGGAGCTTCGGACCGGCGCCTGCGGCTGTCGTGCAGCAGACTGTGGTGCGCCGCCCAGCAGCGCTGGCAGACCGACTTGGAGGGGCAGTCATGCAGGGAGTGCCCTGGCTTCAGGCAGTTGAAGCATAACTTCTCCTGGAATACGATGTGCATCTTGGCGGCTGGATTCAGATCCCGGAACTGACCGCAATGCCCGAGATAGTGGGGTCCATGACAAGCCGGACAGTTCGCTGGGGCCTCCTGGGTCGTGAGGGAGCGGAAATTGCGCCCTGAGTGCGTCGAGGAGGGCCCTCGTGAGCCGGCGGAGCCAGCTGAGCGCGCTAGATGAGAAGCCTCTACGGAGCTGAGAGTGCAGCATCTGCACCACAGAAACGCAGCCAGCATGGTAAAGGTGGCCCAGGAATCACCGGGCACGTCGCTGGAAATCTCCAGATTCTTCAGCTCGTCTTCCCAAGCACGTCTTGTGGTGGCGTCCATGCCCGTTGCTGCAAACGCGATGAACCAATTATCCCAGGAGGCGACAGGGCGGCCGAGAGCACTAAGCTGATCGCAATGACGTTCAAGCGTGTCCAACAGCGCTTGGAGACCTCCAGCCGACTCGTCCCGCAGAGGCTTGATGTTGCGGAGCGCCGCAACGTGGTCCTGCACGAGGAGCCGCCGATGCTCATAGCGGGCCTCGAGTAGGCTCCAGGCTCTCGGGTAGTTGGACCCAACGATCTGCACGGAGTCCAAGACGGCCTTGGCATCGCCTTGAGTGAGTGACTTTAAATAATAGAGTCTCTCAACGTCCGTTAGCTGCTTGTCGTCGTGTATGAGGGCTCGGAACAGGTCCCTGAAGGGTTCCCAGTCCTCTCGTCGTCTCGAGAAGGGTGGGATGATGATCGTAGGCAACTTGGGCCCACGATGTGGTGCCAGTTCTCCGGCTGGGCGGATTTCCCCGTGGGCCCCGGTCGGGGCTAGTGCGAGCCGAGCGTCTTACAGGTGTGACCGGGCATCGACGAAGTTAGCCTCTGCAGCGGCATATATGTCGTCCGCGGCGTCGCCGTGTTCGGTGGTTTCTGCGGTCAACAAACCCACGTGGTTGACCTGGAAGTCATTCCAGTAGGCGTCCAAGAGCTCAAGCCGAGCCGTGACGAGGCCTGGGGTCCAGTGGCTTGTCTCGGTGGCCTTTACAGCGGCCGTGAACCGAGCGATGACGTCGCCAAGCCGTTGTTGGGTGGCAAACAGGGCTGACGCCTGTCCGGTTTCCCTGAAAATCATGAATATAACGAGTTCAACGTTGAATAATCAACGGAACTCGAGGCGGACGCTTCTTGATCAGTTATAAGTCGCTCTGCTGAGCCAACTGTTTCGTAAGCGAGGCGACACGGCGCCAGGCGCTCGGAAAGGATGACTACTCTGCGAGCGAGGCAGCAAGGCGCCAGACGCTCAGTTGGCTGCATAAAATCCACGACATGGGCCTCACGGCAACCGTGGTGGTCTCGAGTGCACGTGCACTTGTGAGCAGCAGTCATGCGATGCGGGCAACATGGCGGCCACGGGGGCTAACGCTCGCACGGCGAGCAGCCAAACCTCAAATCCGCGACACGGGCATCATGGCGGCCGTGGCGGTCCAGAGCGCGCGAGTTTCAGTCGGCGACGCCTGCAATATGGCAGCGGCAGTGGCTAACGCTCGCACAGCTAGCAGCCAATATGGCGGTCCCGAACGCGCGTGCACTCGCGAGCGCCAGTCGGCGACGCCTGCGATATGGCGGCCGCGGTGGCTGACAAACGAGAACCACGGCTGCCACGCAATCCGTATCATGGGCAGCGTTGTGGCCATGACCTCCGGCTACATTAATTAACGCTCGTGGACGTGCAAGACACGCGCATTCACACAAGACGCAGGACTTAATGCGTACTTACATCGTGCCGGCTTTCCTCTCCTTGTTGCTGAATCCGGCTCGAAGGACCAATGTTTGAGAAACTCTTTATTTGTTGAGTACAAGGGAAGCGAACCCGGTGACAATGAAGAGCGTGCTTTCTGCGTACTATGCTCTGCTGATATTGTTGGTGGACTAGCTGTCTCGAGCGGCTTGCTGGCTGCTGCTGGTGTGGCTTGGCTGGTAGAGGCTTGTAGCTGGCCAGCTGATGCGTGAATTTGTGAATCAGAAGACGAACTGAGCTGGTCCCGGCACAGGCCGTCGATGCCAGCGGCAGCGGCGTAATGAAGCGCCGAGACGATCAGGAGGGGGGGCCGACCGACAGTATATCGTCGAACGAAACAGAGGTTGTGCAAGGAGTTTGTTTTTCTTGGTCCTTACGATCGCTTGTTAGCATTAGGTACATAAAAGAGCGGTGAAGATATTCTTGTAGCATTAATAACTAGTAAGTTTGATTTTTATACGAGTAAACAATGACAGAGGAGCCTTGAGAGCAACAGTGTTTCTCTAACCATCAAAAAATTACGCAATTTTAGCATGTCAGATTACATAACCTTAGGGAATATGACCAAAAAAACCTTGCCTACTAATAATTCTGAGAAATCATAGGAAAAGATCTACAAGTCAGCAACTATTTATCAGACTGCACCTAAAGTTAATCCTAATAGTTTTGAGTGTCTCAGTTATGGCCAGAATTATCACTTGCATCAGTGTGATGAATTTAAAAATCAAATGTGGAAAGAGAATAAACTATTTATTGGTAAAGAACGTCTCTGCTTAAAATGTTTTTGAATACATTTATAATAGAGCTGCAAATCACAGTTTAATTGTACTCTTTACCACGAAAAGCATCACACACTGATGTATTTAAGTGATTTTGGTCAAACAACACAGAAATATGGTGATGCTAATAAAGAAGCCAATAAAGGTTTTGATCGCTCTCAAGGCTCTTCTGGCAGTTCCTGTTTGTGTTTTAGCGTTAACGTAACTAACTCTCTGAGTCTTCCTAAAGCTCCTCAGGTTTTTTTATCGTTTGCCATGATCTGTGTGACTGATGCAAATGGGACCCAACTTAGGGTTAGAGCCTTAGTTGATCAGCGTTCACAGTCTTCTCTAGTGACAATCTCTCTTTATAGCATTTTGACCCATGAGCCTTAGAGAAAGAATGTCTTAGTAAAAGGCCTCACTTCGATTCCGACTTTAGTTGTAAAGTTAAAGCATTGGTTATTCCTCGAATCTCTTCTTACAAGCCTCTGTTGTGCAAGAAGTTACTTGATTTAAGTTACTTATCTGGATTGGAATTAGCTGACTCTGACTTTTATGGTCCTATTTAAATTGACGCTCTACTTGATGCGTCAGTGTATAAAGTTATTATTAATGATTTAATTAGAAAGGGCAATTCCAATCAACCAATTGCAATTTCTTCCAAACAAGGTTAACTTTTATCTAGTCCTGTCAGTGACCATTTAATTTCAAGGTCAGGCTATGCAGTGTACTAACATGTTGCTGAAGAACTCGATCCAAACGAACTTGTACAGAAATTTTGGTTAGTCAAGGAGCTCTTGGCAAAGCTTAGTTTGAGTCCTGAAGACTTTAAGTTTGAAAGTTATGTTGCTCTTACACACTTACCACTACCTAATGGTCGATTCTCAGTAAGACTGCTCTTAAAGACAACCTTGGTAAATGTTGAAGTATTAAGAAAAACTTTCTACCAGTCCGCCTTTGCTATGCATAGTCAATTAGAGCTGCGATTTAAAAGAGACACTAAGCTTTATGCTGCCTTCAAAACTTTTACATCTGACTATCTTGAACTTGAATATATAAGGGAAGTCATCAATTCTAGTCTTGTTACTTGTTACTAACTTCATCACAGTGTTCTTAAGACTAACGACTCTAACCATAAGCTGCGGGTTGTTTTTAATGGTTCGTCAGAATGTCAAAGTGCAATTCCTCTTAATTCCATGTTGCACAGTGGACGTAAAAAGCTTCAAAATGTTCATAAAATAATACTTTAGTGGCATTTTAAAAAGTTTCCTTTCACCACAGACATAGAAAAAATGTTTTGACAAATTTCTGTTTATCCATATAACCAAATTTACCAGGCAATTCTTTGGAGATCAGAAACCCCAGATCATTTCCAAACTTTTCTGTTAACCACCAACACTTTTGGGCTTTCTTGCTTTGCTTACCTTGCTACCAGTGTAAGAAGATAGCTTGCCTTTGATCACCTCAAATCCTTTCCAAGCGCAGCGAAAGTAATAGTAAAAGAGTTTTATGTTGATGACAGTTAATCGAGTGGTCACTTTCTAGTTGAGGCTTAGTCTAAATGTGCAGAGCTGTTAGAGTTAGCTAACTCAGGTGGGTTTCCTCTCAGAAAACAGCTTTCAGCTTTTCCTAAAGTTTTGTTAGAAATTCCCAAGAAATTTTCAGTTGAACAACCCAAAGAGCTAAAGGAAGACTTTGATAGAGTCTTTTTCCTTGGTTTATGTTGAAATCCTAGTTAATCCCTTGCATGAAGGTGTAAGAATGATACTGGTAATGCTTAGAGGGAGATTCTGCATCTTACGTGGTCGGGAGATAGTCCATTCCAAGTTGAGTCATTATTCTATCTGCAAAAGATATAAGGCCAAAACCTAAACTCAATTAATGAGGAACTTGCCTAGCTTTGGGGTAACATCTACCCCTCTTTTTCAAAAAAATCTGGAGTTGATTATGCTGACCCTTACTTCTTTAAGTTTCTTAACACCGAGAAAAGCGCACCGTCAAAGGTTACGTTGCAGGATGTATTTGTACGGCCACGAAGGCTGTGCACTTAGAGCCTGTGGAAGACTACTCTTCTAATTCCTTCATTGGCGCCTTTCGTCAGTTTGTGTCTTGTTGAGGCCAGTGCACTTACTTGTACTCTGATCAAGGGAATAATTACATTGGTGCTGACAAGGAATCGAGAAGAATGTGAAAGGCGCAGGGCCAATCTAGAGTTCTCTTCAACAGCTTATAATCATTAGGCACTGACTGGTACTTTAATCCTTCAGCTGCACATAACATTGGTGAAATTTAAGAGGCTGCAGTCAAGTCCACAGGCTTTTACTTAAAATGGACTATTTGGGACAAAGCCCTGACGTTTATTGAGATTTCAACTCCCCTTTGCCAAGTCAAATTCTTTCTGAACTCTTGGCTTCTATGATCTCTTATGGATGATGTAAATGAGTCCACTTACTCAGGCTTACTTAATAACCTGAACACCCTCATACAGTTTGCAAGAACCTTACATTTCTTTGGATAAAATTTCTTCTCTCCACGGCCAGAAGATGAATTTGTCCAAGTTTTTTGGGAGCACTGGTCTGCAGAATACCTTAATACTCTTCAAACTCACTTGAAATGGTTATTGCTGCAAAGATTCACGCAAATAGGCGAGATTGTCTTTACTAGGACTGAGGTGACCTTACCCAGGAAGTGGCCTTTCGGCAGAACAGCTGAAGTTCACAAGGACCCAAAATCTCTGGTAAGGGTGGTGAAGGGTAAAACACTTTCTCTTAGTTAACAAGACCCAGTTACAAACTAATCCTTTTAAAAATAGTTGCTTAAATTGAGGCTAACAAACAGGAAAAGTAGTAGTATTTAATCCATGTTCAGTTCAAATTAAATGAGTGCTTCTTTCACTCATTTCGTCAAATTTAAGCTTATTTATAATGTTGATGTGAGTAGATAAGCAATGTACATTTAACCCAACATAAATTTAATCATTATATTCAACTGAAATAATGTTCTACATGTGGTGAGTTATAATTTACACCCCATTTCTTTTATTGATGTTCATGCATCCTAATTTATGTCCATCAACTTAAAGAATACGTATAACATCAGATCGTTATATTTTTCCGAATCACGCTTTGAACCTTACAATTTAAATTTTTTTTAATATCGGTAGAGCAAAGAGCTCTGTATTATTATTAGCCATAAAAACTGAAAGCTGTGTCTCTTTAACACGGCTTTCTGCCTCTGTTGGTTACTGCAGTAAGTCCACTCATTTGCGTACTAGAGTAAGCATCAATATTGCTTTTCTCCCTTTGTTACTTGCTTTTACTCTTTAATTTATAAGATTTTTGTCAATCCCTATCATCTTGTGCCCAAGCCTTTAAAACAATTGTATTTTGTTTTGTACAATGTTTATTATTATATTGTATAGAAAGTATGAATTGTAAGGTGACGCATCTTATTCAACAACTGTGTTGATCATTTTGCTCCTGTTCTTATTACTCCCCGTTTGGCTGAGTATCTGCACGGTTTCTCTTAATGTTTCAGTCCACTATCTTGAAATTAAACATCATTATTAGTACTAAAAAAGTTAAAGGGTCACTACATATTGTATGCATAAAATTTTACACGATCTTATATGTAGAGTTTGAATGTCTTAAAAGAAAGTATCTTGGTAAACATAAAAAAAAGAGTACAGTTAAACCAGCTGCAACTTCTTAGGGGCGTTTTTTCTGTTTATTGAAATATACGTTTAGTATTTGAATAGTACTTGCTTAAAAAATCCATGTATGATAAGCAACTTAAAAGGACATCCACTGGCATGTAACATTATCTTCTTAAAAATAGTGGTGCTGCAGGATGGTTTATCCTTACCTTACGGATACCATTATATTTTGGATATTTCATATAGACCCACAATAAATATAAGCGTATGTAACAGATGCAATTCTCTTAAAATCATTAGAAGATTTGATGGAAATGCATTGTTTTACACTAGCTAGCCAACTTATTGTTTGTATTGCATTGTAATATTGTGTTGTTTTTTTTTTGTAAATAAGTACCTACTTACGTAATGTTTTTATTTTTAGGCTTTATTGTAAAAGAGTCTATGTAGCCTTGGTACAGTAAGGCATATCTTACATTTTATTTGTTACATAAAACGAGTAATGGTTACATATTACATTATTAGTTATACATTATTGGATTCACTTTTGTAGTTTATCTCGAGAGCGAAGGATCTATGTGGTAGGTAATATTTGCTGCGAGAAGGTCACCCACCTCTTCACGAGGAGCATTGCGTGGTGAAAAAGCACATGTGAAAGTTCACAGAGGTACTTGCTAGGGAAGGTTGCACTGGCCAGGAATCGAATCCACAGTCTCCCGCGTGCCGTCCACAAACCAGCCGACCGAGCAACCGCGCCCTCTAACATTGTGTTTAAATCGTTCATAAATTAATTATATTTTAAGACAATAAGTTTAGCCACACTAAATAAACGTAAGTATACTTATTTCAACAACAATTGCACCACCTCCGTACACAGTTTTTTTATAGAGGCTACATTTATTTACATAATTATATCCGTCTGGTATATAATTTTATAAAAGTATAACTTTATACGTAGATACTCAAGCATCTACTGTCCACTGGCTCTTACAAATAAATAATTTTCTCTACATCTCCTACTTCTTATAGTATTTCTTACGTTATAAGAATTTATGTCCGTGCGTATGTAATGTTCTTACGCTGCCTGTAATTGTATCTTAAGACACTTCACACTAACCAGATTATGTCAACTTTCCCTCCGATAAAAGATTTTTTTGCTTATGTTACATGCACTGTACTTATAAGTGTTATCTTGACATCCTCAATAGTCTTTCTCTCCTTTTTCTTTTTCTTCTTGAAATGCCAATAAATTTTAGAAGTTTTTTCCACCTTGTAAAACATTGCTATTCTCATTATTTGGACAGTATCAAATTATAGCCTTCTTTTAAGAATAATACATTTGTGCCCACTTCTTTTTTATTCACTACAGACAGAGGACTTTGACTTCTACTGTCACTATCACTGTCTCCATTGCTAATGTAAATGTTTCTGTTGCTATGACAGCCTACAGCTATCATAGTTATATCACTGTCATTATGACCGTCTCTATCACCAATTACAGTTTTTCTTCAGAAATAGTAATCATTAATTCTATGTCAGTGACACTGTCACTGCGTCTGTCACTAAATAGAATGCTTTCATAACTTTCACAGTCTATATTATGACATACACCATAGCTTTTTAAATTTTTTTTCCGCTCACTACACTCTCACTATCACTGTCCATTTCAAAATTGCCATCACATTTACTTTTGACTCTTTTAATCTAATTGTTTGTATTGTAGTTGCAATTACAAAAACTTTAAGCTCTTTCAATTTTACTGTTTTATATTTTATTTGTTGTAGTATTTTTGGGTTACTACTATTTATTGCAGTTTTATTTTTTTTTTTTAACAAAACAGATATATGTAGGTCTTATCTTGTTTTACTTAAGCCAACTTTTGTGGTCCATATTTTATTACATATATTTATAGTTTAAGAAACATATATTTACCCTACTAAAGAGTCCAGAGAAAACAAAGAATCCTTTAAAAAACTTTTTTGGCCAGGAAAAAACTGATAAGTTTGCTTCGCTTTGTATACAACGCTTTTACTCCTGCAACTATAGCTTTAATATGATAATAAAGTGTGTATACCTACGTCATATATGGTGCATCCTACTTCATTGTTCTATGTATAGGCAGATATTGTTTGTTTCTTTATAACAGACACGTTTATTTTAGGTTATAAACAATAGTCAATACGGTTCCACTTGGTCTCAACATTCGAACAATACTGTTCACATTTTTTATACTTGTACTTGATGTGACGCTTTTGCTGTCTTGTGCTTATAGTATGTGCTTTTGATGCAGCAGTCATCTCAGTAAGAAAATGTATTTACTCATAGAATCGACAGAACGTTTGGAAATACAAGGGTCAAAACATTGTGTAAAATAATTTTATGATTCTTTTATTTGTAACTCCTATTTATCAATTTTATATCAGGGATAGCTAACATGTTAATTGTTATTTCTTTTGAATACATTTTATTATAGCTGCAGCTTTTTTTACAGCGCAATACGTTATGAGAAATGTATAATTCTTACAAGGTGCAAGAATTGTGTTAAGTTGTTTCAGTGACAAACATTCCTCAAAGTTGTCAATAGCCTAGATTGAAGAAATAGTCCTTTACTTTTTATTTAATAACTTTTATACATAATTTAATGGATTTCATAAATTTAATACCTATTGAGATATACTTGACGAATTTACCACGTTTTGTCAAGTCCTGCAACAAAAATAACGTTATTCTTTTTATAGATGGAATGAAATAACTTATCTTACTACTGTATAAAGCAGAGTCACAACAATCATTGTGATCGCTAACTGTGAGAACTACTTAACCGATCATGCTGGAATGTTGCATACTGATTTTTGACACTTTGTCAAAGATTGTAGTATAGTTTTTATTATAAAAATTAATAACAATGGCAGTTGATAAGCTAAAAGTTTTTTGAAATTCCACTAGCTTCGAACTTTAGTTTAGTAGGATCCACTGGGTGGCGTAAAATTATGATCAAAACTACCTGCAATATAACTGAGTAAGTATGGTTACAATATCCCAGAAAAAATTTCCAGATATCGTAGTCATTAACGGGCAGTACATAAAGCATAGAGCTGGGAGTTATGCAACTAGGTATCCCATCTATCAATGACACTGTTCTTCACAAAACTTTCCAATCGCTAACGTCTCCAGCGTAACAACAGAAGACGTCTAGCTGTAGCACAGTCTGCTCTGCAATTAGGGGTCTCATAGTCGTTTCTCTAACCAACCTGGTGCCTCTAGAGCAAACTTTACTATAAAAACAAGCCAGGAAGAACAACCGTTGTAAAGTTCGGTCAGCCATAGTGGCCTTTTTCTCCTCAGTGGTTCATTTCAACGGCATGCTTACAAAGAAGGTATTCGCCTGGCCCACTTTCCCAACTTTGGGTGGTTGATTATCCAAGGAACGACACAAGGACGGAATATTCTTTGGCCAGTGGCATACCTCCTTCTATCATGATCACTGTATCCGGAGACTTCGAGGAGAAGAGTCAAGCAATCCACAGTTTGCTCTCTATCATCAATAATAATAATAACAAGGAATGGCTGGAAGTATAACCATAGACCTTTTTAGGACCATTATAAGTATTGAGGCTCCCTGATCAACCATCAATCTTATCTATTCTTGTTAGGGCCATCTACCTTGCATGACAAATTTTTGCTCTTTTTTCTGGTAAAGATTTGTTGACTTAAGTACTTTATAAAAGTGGACCACTATTTAATTAAGTCAGCGAATCACTGTCAGATGTCATATCCAGAGTTGCTTGTTGCGGGGCTGGTAGCCATGGCCACCGATGACCCTGCATTACCCTCCTGACTCTAAGCATTCAACTAGGAATCACCGATCTATACTGAGACCTGCACTGAGAAAACTCAACAGCTATATAGGAAAAAAAAGTACTTTAGCAAACAGGACAGTCTCTTACTAGAAAGTATCCCGATCCAATTGTTCCACCATAGATTACCAAAACGACTGAGCTCTGCAAAATAAGAAGGTGCTTTTGACACTAATGTCACCAGAGTGATACCACGAGACGTTAAAAAAGAGCTTCACAACAAGCTTTAATGCTTTCGACGCTATAGTTCTTTTCCTGATCATTCTGGTACTACAACAGCAGACCAGAGAAGATAACGCAAGTATCTAGGTTGTCAAGTTTGCTGGAAAAGGTTATTTAAGAAAGAGGTTAGCTTACGGGTCCTTTTGATGGTCATCGAATGTTTAATTACTAGTCAACGTATGTATTGCAATTTAAATAAGTTGACAAATAGCAGCCTTCAGGGGTCACAAAAGTTTCAACCATACCTCTAGTCGCAAGAGACCAAATTGGAAGGAGAACTTTAGATGCTTTCAGTGTTTACAGTTTTACACATTGATAAACTGACGCAAAACATTCAATGGAATTGAGACATTACTAGTAATCTTCACAGTTTTAACAAATGGCCAATAGCCCTTAAAATGTATAATAATGTAAAAAAGTATGAAGGACGACCCTTTAGGTGTAATAACCATTTTATGGCGTGAGGAACGTATAGTATTTTTCAGCGTAACTTTATTTTTTTTATTTACAGCTAACTATCTGACTAAATAAACTGTATGTATTTTAACCAGAAATGTTTTGAACAAAAAGCTTTACTTCTGAAAAGTGTCAGAAAGAGATGAAAAGTTTTGAACTAAAAACTTTTAACATTACGTGTTAACACATTGTGGTGTTCCGTTCAGTAAGTTGGGGTGGAACAGAGACTTAGGGAGCCGCTAGTAGTTGATAATCGTGTGAGAGCGCTTAGAAATATTAAGAACTGTTAACAATCTGTGACGTTATTATCACACTTTAGCCAAATATTGTTTAATATTAACCATATCATACTCATTTTTTTAAAACATTTTTTTTTAGTTATAAATTCAAAGACTTTGTTTTACTGCTACATCAAACCATAATGACGATGCTGCTGTTCTGTGAAAAGAACTGAATCATAAATCGTTGAAAAACTACCATTATTTTTAAGAGTAAGCACTTGGATGTAATGAAATCTATAAGTCATGTAGTAAAAAAGTTTATTTTAAAAGTTATGTACTTTAACCTTTAATCAAAGCGTATTTTTCTTACAACTAACTTGCACAAATGGTTTAAAAATAATAATCCGAAATCCATTTCTACTGACAATGATAAATACCAAGAACGGGATTCGGAATAAACTCTACGTGTTTTTTAAAAATCCCAAATACCCAGTTCTGTTATTCAGAAAATAAGCTTGCGTTAATGTTCAGAGTGTAGATCATAAATTTTTTAAAGAGATCATTTTGCTGACACTATATTCTGCAAGTTAAAATGCAAATAAAGTTTGGAACTATAAAAAATATAAGAATTATGACGATCTCGCAGAAAAAAATTAACCATTGTTTATCATGTAGAACCTCAGCAAGAACTTGAATTTAAAAAAGAACATGGTGTTTTGGTTGATTTTTAGAAAAAAAAGACTCTTGAAACTTATCCTCTTTATTTGTGCACTGCAAAGAAACGTACACATTTAAATGTATTACTTACAAAAAATCACTATATCAAAACAGATGATAAGGAAAAAACAAAGAAATTAAAGGAGAACAAACTACGAGGGAAATGACAACATTCGAATTATTATGTATCGATGACAGCGTAAGAAGAAGAAAAAAGAAATAGATGATAAAGAAAAAAACATCTAGAAGTAAGTGGAAAGACGAATTGTTATCTTAACCGTGCTAATGATGGGATTATAGAAGAGGCACACATGCAGATAAAAGATCTGTCCGAGCTTGGAAGAAGCTCTTGGGCTTCATGAAAAAGTCAAAATTTAATTTGCAATCGTTTTCTGCATTACTTTTAAACTATTAAAAAACTTAAAATACTTACAGAAAAGTGCGTTAAGATTAATAAAGAGTAATTAATAATAAATTACTTAGTAAAGAGTAAGCTTGCTTAAATGCAGTGATAATATTTTAAAATTAAGAAATCATAAGAACAAAAATCAACAGCTATTTAAAGTGCAAACTGACTTTCAGTGAATATTAAAACATGTACGTAAGTATCAGCGAGCTATACAATACATCGTAAGGTGCAGTTTTAATAAAATTTTATTTTATCAATGCTGATAAATGTCCTCCATGTGAAAAGTATGTCAAAAATAAAAAAAACAGTTGGCAATTACTTTCATTTTTCTGCAAAGTAAGTATTTTTTTAATGACACTTTTTTTATATACATATTAGTTTCTCCATAAACTTATTTATACATTTGTTTTTATCTTAGATATCGATGCGCTGCACGAACAAAATGTTGTCTTCAAGACCAATACTTGCAAACAATAGCACAGAAAAAATTTTTCTTTTATTACTTGATAAGTTAGCATCGTATTTAAAATAGCATTATATTTCGAAGAATATTTTTTGTCAAGAGGCTGCAGTTACCATGGATTGAATCAAAGTACTTGATTACAACTTCAATGTAAAACGTTAAAAAACTGTGCTTTCATTAAAAAAAGTTATGGTAGATAAGTTTAGTTATATTATGCACATAGAAGCACTAAGAATCGTATACATGCTTGAATTATATAAAACATATTTAATATACCAAGCTTTAGATAGTATTCAGATTTATACATTAAGGCAGATGTGCTTGTATTAGCAGGAGATTCTTACAACTTTGGAAATAATTGTTTAGAAGTGTACAAATTAGATGCTGCTCAGTCTTTTACAACACGTAGCTTAACTTGGGTTGCTATGTTAAATTAAAACTGAAGTTACTCCAAATAAGTATATACACACAGTATTTTACCAAAATTTTGAAAAATTAATTTATAACTTTTTTTACAGACTTTGCTAGACCTTACAACTAATACTAAAATTTTTTTTGTCATTAAAAAGGCCCAAGATAAAAAAGACGTCAGTACTGTAACAGATATGCCGTAGAAAATAACCACTATACAGATTTAATATCTAGATGATGATAGAAACAATGATGCTGAAAAATATATCATGTATTCTGATGTAAGCACTTTATTGGATAGGCTATGACTCTACGACTTTCTTATGATGGAGTTAAAAGGGTTAAAAACGTTAATAAACAACCCCACAATTTCATAAAATAAGCAATAAAAGTTTATGGATGTACTTTACAAGTAGATTTGAAATATTCAGAGGTGCTTCATAATCATTATAAAGACTGACTATGTTACTCTTGTCAGACCTTAAAGTTCTTGTAAAATTAATAGTTATTTAAAAAGAAAGGCTGAAATGAAGTTCCAAATAAAACTTTTTAAACCTTAATGTGACGATATTCTTAAAAGATAAAGGAGAATGAAAGAAAGCAAATCAATGATCAGCTTTTAGACCACTGTGATAAGCGTAACGATGCAAGTGCGTACGTTGCTAGATCAAACTTCATAGCTGTAAATTTTTTGTTATAAATTTTGGAACCGTTCAGTTTTAAGTATGAGAAGTAATGATGAGAAAGCCCATTTCTGTTAGGCTTTATTTGTTGAAATTATTTCAAACGCTTGTTCACTGCTTTTATTGTAATAACATGATTACTTAACTAAAAAATCTTTTTCTTTTTTTGTATACTGATACTCACAACTTAATGTACAAAGTTAAAAACCATGATATTTATAAAATTATGGAAACTGACATTAAAGAATCTCATACATCTAATTATCTCAAACATAACAAGGACTAAATGCTGCTTTGAAATGAAAAAATTTTGGAAGTAATGAAGACTGATTGAAATAGTTACATAATAACAAAATTTTTCGATCTTAAAAGTAAAATAAACAGCATTTATTTTGAAAAAACGAAACATAATAAAAATAGCTCAGGGTGTTAAGACCAGTGTTGGGAATCGACCATTGATTTTGATGATTACATTGATTTTCAACGCTATCAAAACATTAATAAAGACTACGAGCAAATTGATATTAGATTTCAACTGCACAAAATTTATGATGAAGACAGAAAATACAAATTCATGCTGAGAAAATACCGTGGAGCGTAAAAAAATTTATAGAAAACGATGATTTACCACAGGTTGAGACGAATAAAAAAAAATATTGAGTAGAACGGACGGACGAAAATCAGCTTGTATAGGATTAAAGAAAAGATCAACATGGTGACATTACGAAAACGAATAGAGTAACCTCTTCATTGGAAAAAACTACACAATGAGCGTACACATGCTTCAATGCAAAACAATTAGCCAGAGCAGATACATATTAGATCTTAAAATCAGAAAAATACTAAAAAGCAAAATGTAGTAACTATTAGATTTCGTGATAGCAAGCAATGTAATGCTACCTTTATGACTGACTCATCGTTCAGCAAGAATAATGGAACAATGTAAGAACGTAACAGAGAAAAAAAAAAGAGTAACGACAACAGACAAGAATTAGCTTTTTAAAAATGAGCAAGTGGGGCAGAGATTATTGCTGTAGAACCACTTCATGTAATCGTAAAAACTTAATATAAGAAATGATAAAAAAAGTGTAGGCCAGATTGTTAAGAGTTACAAACCAGCGTTATCAAGTCAACGATCGTTTAGTGTTAAAAGCAAGGTGTATTAACTAACAACTTTACAAAATAATAAGTTTACAGACGAGAAATTTGAACAAAATTTTGTTCAGAATAAGGTCAAAACACAATTTAACGGTAAATATAAATTCGTTTCTCGTATTACTATATTATTTTAACAAGTTTCTGTTTCCATTCCATAAACATTAGAAGCTAGATCGTTGGTTGGCGTGTGGGAGACCACGGCTCGATTTCTGGCTAGTGCAATTTTTGCAGGCTAGTATCTGTCTGAATTTTAACATATGCATTTTTACCCCACAATTCTCCTCGTAAAAAGAATAGACAATTTTCTGGCTCAGTACCCAGAAAAGTACCTTTATTAGCCAGACGTATAGCACTATATCATGAAAAAAGCTGCATGGTCATACAATTACAGAAAATCTATAAAAAAATTACGTAAATGCAGTTATGGAACTCAATAAAGACCCTTGAACATCTTCACCTACTTCAGTTTCGAAGAATATCGTTCAAAATAAAGTGCTGTATAATAATTTATAAAATTTTGTACAAAAAGTAGAACTCTCTATTACTTAAAACTGTTGTCATATTAATTTTTTTAATGCATAAGTTAAGTAAGTTTTATGGAAGTTAATTGAGCGCCACACGTCAAACTTTAATAATCACATAAAAAACATTACTTAACAAAAAGAAGTCTTAAATTTAGTTTCAGAAAAAAATTTGTTTCCAAGTATACACACACCACACATTTATATGTGTGGTGTGTGTATACTTGGAAAAAAATTTTTGTAAGACTTACTTATGTTATTAGCTGGTAATAAAGCTTTTCTCTCTTCGTTGTTTTAAGATACCATTTGTAAATAAAAAATTGACGTGTAATATAACATTTTAACTTTTCAAAGTTATTTAAAGATGTGTGCTCATCATTATCATCGTATTTTAAAGAACTGCCTTGACTCTACTCAAACGAACAGGTCTTGAGCCTCGTATGGTCTGCTTCTCTTACTTGGTGGATGTCATCTTGCTTGACAACTCAAAAGAACAATAATTAGCAATAATCCAGCAGCAGTATTTATAATCCATTGTAAGTAGATCCCTAAATTATCTACATAGAACTCTTTCTAGTTAATCCCCTCTAGTGAATCCCATCCACGACTACTCCACTTCACCATGTATAAAGGTATAAACAAGTAGTTGAGTCGATAGACACTATCATTGTGTTTCGTATAATATCCATGCAATACTTTCTAAGAATCTGATCCGGTTAATCCCAACAACTACTCCTAAAACAACTTCTTTTTCAATACATACGCAATTCAATAAGTTATATAATTTATAATTAATACAGTTTTCATAAATTAAAATGCTTGATTATATCTAAATGCATACAACATTTGAAAATATTATAAACATACTTTATAGTACTTAATAATTGTCAATCAAATAAAAGATCAATGCTTGTTTCTAAATGATGAACAAAGAAAAAAAAAATCTAAAAATTCTGTATTTTGATTTTCTAAATAAAAACACTTGCCTGATCAATCTTATGCACTGTCAATATATAAACTATGATATATAGATAAAATTAGATACATATCACTTTCTGACTATTTCTTAGCGTGACACTAAATTTAACGTATTATATAATTCATAATTCAAACAATTTTTACTAATTAAAATGCTCATTACCCTTGATTGCATATAACATTTAAAAATATAAACTTATCTTAGAGTAACAAGTAGTTAATAAAAAAATTAATATTCAACAGTTTTATCTTATAGGTCAGCAAATAATGAAAAATAAGATGCAACTTCTTGTATTTTGACTTTTGAAACAGAAGTCAATGGACTGTCATAGCTAGAAATGATCAAATTTCTAACATCCGGGCAAAAGATAAGTTGAAGAGCATAGAAAATAGAAAGATGCTGTCGTATTGACTTTCCCAGATAAGTCGATAAACACTTATAATAAGAGAGCTTTAATTATTGGTTACTAACATTTAAAGAATCTCTAGATGTAAAAATTCACTGCTTCAAATAATAAGCAGCTGCAATACAAAATTTTATAACTCATACTTTTTTCATAGTTTTTATCTCGATTCGTAATACCTATAGGAGAGGGTGGGTACATATGTCATTCTTAGTATCCTCTGTGTTATACTTAAAAGATAAAAATCAACGGACTTTTTTAACGTCAAAAATGTATTGTCATTTGCCGTCACTTGATGCTTTCTTAAGGTGGCACATTCCGAAATTTAAATACCTTAAGTATCAACGAAAATTGGAGGAATTATGCTTGAATATGAACCGAATTATTTGTAAAAATTTTAAGCCAAGTTGCCAGGCAATTTTTTGTAAACAAGTCTTACAAAAATTCATATTCAACTTGGGCTTTTATAGAGGGCCACACAAAATTAATTAAAAATGTGACGATATTTTTAAAAATATACCTTAACTCTCTGTTTACAGTTAGGAGTTAAAGTAGAAGTTATAAGCGATTGAAAACAACGATATCAAAAAAATTTGGGTGTGCCAGGTAGTATTTTGGTATTAGTTATCTAATACATAATTATGTATAAAAAGACACAAGTTATTTGTGCTATGGCAGCGTCACGACCGGATGTTTGTAGGTATGATGGTCTGATATCACGAAATCTGAAAGTACACGTGTGATGAGCCAGCTTGAGCATAGCTGATCACAAACACTTGTAGCTGTACTTAATAATGTGAAGTATAAGTGTGCTCACATACTTAAACAGCTTCTTTTTGGTGTAGCATTTACTGCACACGAACTTGCACATCACACACACACACACACACAAACCTTACAGTATAAAAGCTACTAATGAACAGTAGCAACGTATACTTTCAGCATGTAAATGTACGTTTAGGAATATCATGTTTTAAAATAATTCTCTATCTTAGCTAATAACAATATTTGGAGAAATTTTTGCGTAATACTTGAGAGATAAAAGTAAATAGACTTTTCATAGCATCAAAGATGTATTTTTTCTGGCCGTCATCTGATATTTCCTGAAGTATAGCTGATAATAAGCACTTGTATCTGTGGATAATAACGTAAGGTATGAGAGTGTGTGCATGTTTCAAGATATTCTCTGAAGCGTATCATTTTCTAGATGTACGTATGTACAGATATCTTACAGCAGTGGAGCTACTGCTCATATGTAGTAGCAGCACGCACGTAAGCCCAGTATAATGCTTTAAGGAGTGCTGCCCAGACATTTTAATAGGGACGCTACTAGGCCATATTGTCATGGATTTCTGTAAGCAAAAATGAGTCCTTTAAAGTCTTAGTCTCATGAAAATTTTTTTATCAGCCTATTGTTTAATCTTACGTAATTGCATTATTAAGTACAACTCATTGAAAAGGGATGGTAAGAACTTATGTAGAATGTGGTGGAGTTATAATCTTTAAGATAGTAATGTGGTAGATCACTATAAAAATACTACAGTCAGACGTCAAGCTTATTTATTCACTAGCAATCTTAGGCTGAAAATTGATGTGTTGAGGAAGTCCACCAGTAGAAACTTTAGTAGCAATGTGAAATAGGAAAACGTTAGTCACCCGCGATAAAAAAAATCTTGTCTCAAAAATAAATAAATTTAAAGTATAACAGACAATCCATTAGAAATAGGAAATAATATAATAACTGAAAAAAATGGACAATGTTGTTAATATGAAAGGCTTCAAACAGCCTATGGACGATTTCGTGTTGAAGAGTTAGCTATAGTTCTATGAATTGGAGACGTTCAGCCTATTGCACTTACAGCTTACATTCACACAACCATTTCCATGGAAAATAAAAATTTTCACTGCTATGTAATCACCATAGGATAGCTCTTTAAATTCTACACTCTAGCTGTTGACTCCATCGATAGGGAGTAAACATTTAATTGAAAGGTAAAGCAATGGCTGTACCTCACAGGTAAGCGTGGTTAAGGCTCTGATCATTACAGGAGGGGGAGGATCTCTACTGTAATAATAGCAGCAGTGCTACCTGTTCAAATAGTATAAAAAAAATAGTGGGCCTTGTTTGAATAGGGGGGGGGGGTCATGTAGCTTTCCGTAGATCAAGGCTCAAAGCTGGCATTGTTCAAGCTTCCGGGTGGGGACTGACCCTTAATTGTGCTAGGGGACTAACCTAAGACTGTTCTAGTTCCCAGATAGGGACTAGCCCTTAACTATGCTAGGAGACTAACCTAAGACTGTTTCAGCTCCTGGGTGGGGACTTGCCCTTAAGTGTGCTAGGGGACTAACCTAAGACTGTTCCAGTTCTCGGACAGGGACTAGCCCTCAACTATGCTAGGGGACTCACCCAAGACTGTTCCCGCTCCTGGGCGAAAACTGACCCTAAGCTGTGCTAAGAAACTAACCTAAGATTGTATTAGCTCCAGGGCAGGGACTGACCCTGGTCCAGAACACACCCTGTTTGTTTACTGCTGTCTACTGGCATTTTTTTCATTGGAAATTAGAAAGGATCCTATCACAGAGTAGGTGGAACTTTAAAACAACTAGAACTGAAAGCAAGTCTTCAGAGAATAATCAGACCTATTGGGGTGCCACAATGACTACTTACTCAAGTGACAAAATTACTGCCAAGCATTACTTGTCACTATTTTACAAATAGTGAACACTACGGATGAAGAAAACTGGTATTGTAACAGCTCACAAAAGCCATAAAGATTGAGGAAACCTTAAAATATCAGGGTACAATTATAATATCTTATAAAGTACTAGAAGCTAAGATATTTTCACTGCATAAAATTAAACTGCTTTTGAGAACTTTAAAGTAAAATATATTATACAACTGTAAAAAAAAGTGCTTATTTTTCGAGACATATGTGTTAATTCCAACAAAGTCTATGTAAAATATGAAGAAATATTCCTTTTTTTATAGATATTTAATCTTTTATCACACAAAACCGTTTTTCTGACATTTCTTATAATTTATCTAAGACTTTGATGGCTATAATGGCTTATTGAACCAACAAGGTTACTTCAAAACAAAGCATCCAATAACAATGGGAGAAGGAGATAACACAAGGAAGTAAGTCAAAAGCTATGCTACTTATATGTTTTTTGACAAATGGGTGACAACGTTTCAACTACGCAATAGAAAGTAGTTTTTAAGTCTGAATTTTCTTACAGTAACGTGAAAGATGAAAGCAATGTGTCTACACTAAAAGCAAGTTGTCTACGTCGATTCGAGTATAGACACATGAATTTCTCTTGCAACGTTACTATTACTATATTTGGACTTGAAAAGGACGAACTATCGTGTATTTGAAACATTATTACCTATATAATAATAAATATATGTCAAATATAACCCTTTAATCTCTTATTAATGTTATCAACAGTTTGTTATTACATGACGCATTAAATAGATTTTTCTTCCGACGATTGACAATACTTTTTTTTCAATTAAAATTTATTTTTTAACTTGTCTAAAGATTTAGTTCAGAAAATTATCACCCAATAATTTTTTTAAACAAATTAAAAGAAAATAATTTCTATAAAGAGAATCATTCACATTTATTGTTATTTAATTCAGCATGTAAAAGAATAGTGTCGACAAAAGATGTAAGTCTTTCAATTGTCTACAGCTTTTACATCTGATACAGGTAAGAATCTTCTTCTTTAAACAAGTTTAACATCAGAAAAAAATAGTTTTTTGATCGTGATGCACAATACAACTCTTTATTTTACTAATAATAATCAAAAAGATAACATAATTTGAACATATGTTTTTGACGTTAAATCGGACAGAGAATATAGTTAAGATACGAGACACGTTATTTGATTTAGGATTTATTGTTAAAAATCAATTAAAACAATTTAATTATGTAACACAGAATACATTTCCTAATATTTAAAAAAAAAATTTTTTTTTCTTGAAGTTCAGACCTTTAGCTGCAAAAGTACATTTGGTAAAAATTTGGTATCTGGCATGAATTCAGAACATGTAATTTAAAAAAAAGTTTGTAAGTCAAATAAATTGACATATTTAAAGTTGGAACACTTGTATTTTTTAAGATATCAAAAAAAAAAGTAGTTGGATACTTTTTTTTTTCAACATAAATTCTATGAATATTCCTTTAATGAAATAACTGTAAAATGATGTTGGAACCATAGAAACATTAAGTCATCTGAAAAAGCCGTGCTTCTTCGCTCAAGGCTTTCAAACAAATCCTAAAGGTCGGAAAGCTGCTAAAGCTAGTCGCTTTTAATCACTGAAACAGAAGTAATTTTAACTTATTTCTAATCTCTCAGTACTACTACTATGGTGAACTTATTCTCCATATTTATCATAATTAGTTTATTTACTCTACAATATGTATAAGATTTCTTAAAATCTCTATGATGGTCAAGAAAAATCATGATTAACAAAAATGATTTTATTATGTATATTCCACTCCTCGTTATTGACTGTTTAGAACAAAATGAAGCTTCAACAAGCACCCAAGTTGATGTACATTAAGAATTCAAATTGAGAGATAATTATCCACAAGGAACAGCTGCTTATTATTTGAGTCTGTATGATTGGATGGTTGATATAATGCCGTAAGTGAGAATGTAAAACACCTTGTCTAAACTTGTTCATATAAACTAAAAAAGCAGTAATCATATAAGTAAGTCAATGCTATAATAGAGTATGTAGCAAAATTGCAAAGTTTTGAAAAGCCAAGCAATGATTATGTGTTTAAAAAATTGGTAATTTGTCCGCTAAGCAATTATGTTGAAACCATGTGTTTTTGAGGTGAAACTTCTTTAGGTGTGCATTATATGTAGAGTTAACCCATGAAACAAGCAAGCGAGCGAGCAAACGCTGCTATGCACATACAAGTATAAATATTTATACATATATATACTGTCTGACTTACGTCGCAGGCAGGGGATCTGTTTGTCTGCCTCCCTTCCTCTCTCTTCCTCCCTCTTGCATGCACACAATAGTGCGCCGTGATTACTCCATCTACATTCATTTTTTAAGCTGTTGCATAGCTTTGATGGTGGGCTTTGAGCACGGTGATGAAATTCAGAAATTCTGTAACTAAAATAAAACTCAACACCCCCCACTCCGTCTCTCATGTAGCCTGGCCGAGCGTTTGCTAAGCGTGTATGTATTTGGTACGACTATATAAAACTCGGACAGATCGAGACGAGCTGCTTCCAAATCAGACGAATACGTAAGCAGCTGCTTGTGAGAAACTATATAGGTGTATAGGTATATATCATACCTTTGTTATGCAACACTCACCACATGTATGCCCTGGAAGTATACATGTAGGTATATATGTATACATAGGTGTACTTATGTACAACAGTAAAAAGCAGTTGCTAGTAAAAATCTGTATGCGTAAAATTTTTGTATAAAGTGTTTAAAATATGAATAAACAAAGCAAATTTATTAACGAAAAGAGTGATAAAAAGAAGTTTTAAAAATGATTGAGTACTCTATAAACACACATTTAATCATTATCACAAATGCAGGAATTTTTGCTTAGATTTCTAAATTCATATGTAATACACACGCACACATGTATGTGTATATACGTATTTCTCATTACGTATATAATAGAAACCGTTAAACCAAGCACATGGGCTATTTAGTGCCTATGTTTTTTGTGTATGGGTAATACTCAAATGCTGAACAAAGAAAATACCAGTGTTCTTGAGTGCAGAAGAAAAAACAAATGTGACCGTGTCCGCTTACCGCTAGTGAAACTAATGCCAGGCGTCGCTAAGAAGGTGGCACGTTAAAATCAGGCAGTGCAATATTTAAAAATTAAAATCCTCATAAATAGAATGTAAACGTAATCAATTTGGTAATCCCGTAACCTGATCAATTGTAATAATAATATTGATGGTAATAATTATTGATCTAATGAATTTATAATAAATATTCCATTGAAGTAATGTACATCATAATGGACATCATGAATTAAAAAACATTTTTACATCATTGTGAACACTAATTTTCTGTAATATTTGCTTTAACTCTAGATATTTAGAGGATATCAAGTATTAAACTTATGTTTCTTATTTAATTTACCATAAAACTACAGTTTTAATGACAAAAATTCCTGAACAACCTCCATGTGTTGTTGGATGGTAAAAATATTGAAAACGATATTAACTTCTCATTAGTTCAAAAAAAAAAGAAATTTTATTTTTTCATCAGTCACCACGCTTAAAAAGTGTCTTTTAACTTATAGTGCAACTACGTCCTTCTCTGGGCACTGGGCACTTTGGGGACTGGGGAGGGTTGGACACGGTAGGGGATGTAGGGGATTCTTCTCCGCATTCGCTGGGACAATTAGTCCAGTTAGTTGGGAAACCACTCGAGGAGGACCCATTCTGATTTTTTTCTGGTGTGTTAGCTGATGTGTTGCCTAAGTTCCGAATAAATGTCTATGTATGGTATATCACACCTCCTTCTTACATTACCATAACGATAAAACACAGTTAATCAAGCCGAAAAATTACCAACGCAAGCGAACATATAACAGTCGAGCGGTCGTCCATCCGATTACCAACCGCAGCCAACTCTGCTTACCTTTTCAGATCAACGAGACTGCAACTCTACCGCTGCATCACTTTGTTGGTAGTGGGTATAACTACTGCTGCATGGTGGAAATCACAACGTGGCTGTAATACGGGCTTAACTGGGCCTCTGTTACAGCTAAGGTACTGTCAGATAAATAATGTCTGACGCAAAACATCGCTTGATCTCTGAAGTCTTCAAAAAACAGAGAAAATTTTTTTTTTTCTATTTATCTTTTCGTAAATATATTAAAATTCAAAAAAACGTACGTCAAATATACGACATGTTAAAAACGACAAATTAACTCCTTAAAACGAGTCAAAAAAATTTTTTTTATTTGGTATGGGACGTTTGAAGAACTAATTCATGCATTGACAAAATCTGCGAAAAATTTTTGTTACAACGGCACCTCCCAAAATTAGAAAGCCAGTCGTATCTTAAATAGGAAGCCAGATAGGCAAAAAATAATTCTACGTGTAGAGAATAATTATTAAAGTGCAAAAATATGATACACGGGTGCATACAAATAATTATAATAACTCTGAAAATAATAAGTCATATTTCAAAGGCAAAGCTACAACCTCTTTATACTACCTTTAAATTAATTGATTCTCTGTTCTCTATAATGTATCATAAGAAAAAGTGTCACGTGACCAAAACCTACATTCTTTTTATCAATTTTGAGATCAGTAGAACTCAGTTAAGCATAGGTATACTTTTATATTTGATCATGAGTTCTTATAGAAAACAAATAACATAAAAAATTACAATTTAACAATGAAAAATATCTATATGTCCATCGTTGTCCTTAATCTCAACTAGATACAGTGAATTATTTTATTCTTATGGTAGCCAAAATTAAAAAAAAACTTTTATTTGTCGGATAAAGAAGTTTCAACGAGAATTTATTATATACATATGATGTGATATCGAATGCACGAATATTAATTTTAAATAAAAAGAATTTTTGTCCAGCTTCATGGGACAAAAGTACCTTCTTTCACCTCAGTATAGAAAAGATTTTTCTATCATTCTACATTACATGACCAACCATTCGTGCATGTATTACATATATCATAGCAAATATAGGATAACTTAGAATGTGCGATTCATAGCATAAGTAGTATATTGAGGTATACCTATTCTATGCACGCACGTGCTCGAATACGTAATAATATAAAAAATTTCCACTTTTTTAATATAGAATTTCTAAAGATGTATTCAAACTAGGTGTACTCTAATTCCCTCAGTTCTTATAATACCAAGTTTAATAACATTTAAGTAAGATATTTTACTTCTTTCAGGGGTCTTAAGACCCACACCTGATTTTTTTTTTTGGCTCGAGCTGAGTCAAAAGTATAAACGTAAGAATTCAGGGCGTAAGCCCTACTATCATAATAAAGATTGAAAATTTGTTAATAAGAACTATACAGAAGTTGGAAATGTGCTACAAGAAAATTTCACAGAGGCTAAGATCATTTTTTTTATGAAAGAAATAAAGAAAAAGTGGCTTAAAAAGTACAACATTCAAGTTAATAATATGATTTATTTTTCACAGTTTAAGCTCTAAGCCCTAGCAATTACATGTCCTTATTCTAATGGTGCGTATAAATCTATGAGTGCTCCCCATCATGTCGAACAAATAGAAAAATTCTACTTTGATATCAAGTTAGAAGATGTTATTGATTCTGAAAATGAAAAAACTTCATAAGACTCTGTTTTTTTTTAATACTAAAATGATTGAAAGTATCAAATTAATATGACTGTTATAATGTATTTAACATTCCACTTAATTTATTGCAAGATTAAAATGTTAAGAAACAACAATTCATTTTTTTGAAATATGAACAAACATTTGCATAGTCTAGAACGTATATAAACAAACTTGGTCACAAAATGCTGCTTAGTTTGTCACACAGAATCAAACGTGACGGATCCATGTTCGCGTCATAAAGAGTCATGGACATTCCTCCCAAACGACAAAACTCCCACCAATTAGAGGACAGCACTTCAAAAAGCTTCCACCAATGAGGACCGAGCTTGGTTTTACTTACAAAGTCAAAACAGAATAAGTTTATCGATAACGTAGGTACCATTTTGAATTTTGAATCGGTAGTGAAGATAGCAATTCAATTCCTTAGTAACCGATAGATGTCAGACCGAACATTATAAAGCATTTTTTTGACGTAAGGAGTCCTACTGAAAAAAGTTAAATTTCATTTACCAACTAGATTTTCTTCTATTTAATACTTTTAAATATTGTGTGGCTTATTATTTTGTGTGCTTATTTATGAAATTACAATTTTTTGGTCAATAACTTATAGTTAAGCTCAATGAATGAATTTAAACGTATGATAAAAATTAGGTCATTATTTATAAGTTTAAATTAGTTTTCAACAAGTTAGAATAGTCATTAAACATTGTCTGTTTGATTAACATACATATGGTTGAACAATTAGTCTTTAGTATGTTGTTAAGACAATTGTTTAAAATATTTATAGTTATTGCCACACATCTATAATTTTTTGTTTAAGCCAACTGCCATCTCTCTTATCACTTTACTTCTTTTCCCGGTTTTTCTGCTACCACAGAAATAAATATTTGTGTCTATCTTTGAATTAGTCGATAGCTTAGAGCAAAGAAAATGTGCTCTCCTTTCCCCTTCTTCTTCACAGTGCTCTGCTCCCGTATACTGCAGTCCCTGGACAACTCTCATCCATGTTTACACGTGCAACAACTCTTGCCTCTGCCTGACGTGTTAGTTCTCAGCCACACCTTGCATTTTTGTCTGGTTCAAATTTACTGCTATTCTTTCTTATCTAATTAAAGTGTGTCATAATAAGTGTTAAATCTATGCAAGTGAGTATTGCCATGGAAAAAGAGTATAATGGATGAGCCGTGCGGGGTCGGCTGTGTTATAATGACATAACGCGTGTATCTTTCTGTTATTTTTTTTAGTTATACGAGAGCTACAAATAATTTCTTGTATTAACTGGTGAGAAAACTACAAGAGTTATTGGTATAACAGTGTGGATAGACAGTGTAGCTTTTTTGAGCATTTTTCTGTGCATTCGTACATCGCTTCATGACTATAAATTCGTGTATTTGGCAGTAATCAAGTATTCAATATTTTGCTGACATTGTTGTACTACATGTTTATACTACAATGAGCTCCAAAAGAACGGTAAAGTAATATCTTCGCTGCTAAAACTCAAGGATAAAATTATGATAGTTACAACTATGGTTTGAGAAACAAAGGAAAAACCAGATAAGTGTATATTTATTTACGAAAAAGTTTTTTTTTTGTACCCTTGTTGTACGTTGTTTGTTAGAAATTCTTTTTTTTGCTGACACCCTATTTCTTACCAGCTTGTCATAACAACGGTTATGCTTTTTTTCCGTTTCTCGTTGTATTGACTGGTGCTTTCATCAGAATTGTTTCAGATATCAGCAGTATTTACAGGACCCTGTAACTTTTGCCTTGTCTTCCTGCTTATTAAAAAAAATGTTTAACAATCAGTTTTACGTAACCCCAGATCCTTTAGTGATTGCCCAGTGCCACTTAAGGCCTGACCCTTATTCTAAAGATTTAGAGATAAAATATGCATAAACGCTTACATACATACACGTTATTTACATTTGTTAATATGCATACATATGAAAAGTATCATGTCAACTGCCCCAGCGCCGGTGCACATGGCCCGCGCGAGCGTAAAACACGACGTTTTCAACTCGTCGTTGCGGTCTCAAAACGTTAATTAAAAAATCATCAAAATACGTACTCTTACGTATTTTTTCCTCAGCTTTCTTGTAGTGGCAACCGTTTTTTAAAATCCTTCTTTATAACCTTGAAAAATGCCCAATTTTGAAAAACATGTTATATCTTCATGAACTTTGACTTTAGGCATTTTTTGGACTATCTACATTAAAAGATTAGACTTTTTTACAAAGATATCGACAATAAACAAAGAGGGATTTTTTGTTTTCATGTTGTATTGCAACGACGAACCGCGAGCCGCTGCGGCCATGCTAGCAGCGGGTCTGCCACGCGCTGTCTGCTACCATCTCTCTGACTGGATATAAACAAACATACCTAACCGTGGCAGTTTGCACATCGCAAGAAACTTGTTGATTGTTGCTTTGTATGACAATGTTCATTGTCTTTAAAATACAAGATTATGCTATCGTAAGTTTTAAGTTTCTGTAAGTTTTGGTACTATTTTTAATTCTCAATGTAATTTTGTTTAAAAATTTTTTGACGTAGGTTATAATATTGTAACAGAGAATCAAGGTGAGCGTTATACTCACGCAATTATCAATAGTTTATTTTAGCAGTGATTTGGATTTTGATAATTTGTTTTAATAATAACAACTAAAGATGATAAAACGTTGTTATCTATTGAACATAGATAATCACAAAGTCAAGGAGAATCTGGATTAATTTCCGCAATTTCTGACAGAAACCTTTCCTTTTATTTAGGATGATGATTTGATTTATTTAAAGTGCGAGGTCTGTGTGTCATAATAGATATACATTTTACCTTGTTTGTGGACAATATTTACCAACTAAAGTTAGGAAAAATGTCACAGATACATGAAGAGAAATGTATAAAAACTTTTATGGTATTGAGATGCAAAAGAGTAACTATTGGACCCCCCAAGTGATTTGTATAAAATGTTGAGCACCCTCCTCCAATTTTGATAAAGAAAACAAAGAAGCAAAACATTTTTCAAAACCTATGCTCTGGCCATAGCCTGATAACCATGAAAAATACTAATTTTTTTTTTTTATGTGAGACTAAGGCTTTCAATTCTAAAAACAGACATAACATGAAATATCCTGAATGTGATTCAGTAACTTACTACGAAAAGGTTACCTAGAGATCCATCTGAATGGAGCTTGTCCAAATCTGATTGATCTGAGGAGTACGATGTTGACGTGCAAGTATCTGAAGGAGGTAACATTAATGTCTGTTAATTTTAAATGGACATTCATCAAGTATTCATTGTAATAAGATTAATTTACCATTATATTAGAGGCTGAAGAAGTATTACGTAGTAAGTACGAGGATTTAGATATAGATCTTATAAGAAAAAAAGTGTCTGATCAAGATGAGCTCAGCGATTTAATTAGAGACCTGGGATTGTCCAAAGAAAATTCTTAATTGTTAGCCTCTAGATTAAAAAAGAAAACTTGTTTGACGCCACAAACTAAAGTGAGTTCTTACCGCAACAGAAAAAGTAAGTTTAGGCAGTATTTCGCAAAAGAAGAGAGTTTAGTATACTGCAGAGATATTTATGGTCTAATCAGCAAATTCGATAGTATTTTATATGATCCAAATGAGTGGCGTCTTTTTTTAGACTCTTCAACAAGAACTCTAAAAGGTGTACTACACAATGGTAACGTATATGCACCAATACCAGTAGCACACTCTGTAGTGTTAAAGAAAATGTATGGAAATCAGCATTTTATATAAGAAAAATTGAATTAAAAGCACAGTTGGCAACTATGCGGTGATCTGAAAATTATTACAATTATGCTTGGACAGCAAAGCGAATTTACTAAGTGTCCATGTTTTTTATGCGAATGAAACAGCCAAGATCGTGATCAGGATTACGTCAAGAAAGAATGGCCAGCCAGAACAAATATGACACCAGGGCAAAAAAATATTTTAAAACTTACTTTGACACTGGTTGACAAAGTATTGCTACCACCTTTGCATATAAGACTGGGACTTATAAAACAGTTCACTAAAGCAATAAAAAATAATAATAGTAAGGCTTACAAGTACATTTTTCTAAAATTTTAACATTTGTCAGAAGCCAAAATTAGTGCAGGAGTTAGTTAGAGCTCTATTAAACGATGGAGATTGAAAAAAAAAAGATGAAAAGCGAAGAATAGCTTGGCAAAACTTTAAAGACGTTACCCATGGCTTTTTGGGAAACAGAAGAAATCCAGAGTATAAAGCCATCGTTTAGAAAATGGTCAACAGTCTTCATGAATCAGGATGCCTCATGAGTTTAAAAACACATTTCTTAGACTCGCATTTGGAATATTTTTCAGAAAACCTAGGTTTTTAGTGAAGAGCAAGGAGAAAGATTTTATCAGGACTCAAAAAGCTTTGAAAAGAGATTTTACGAAGTTTGGAATGAGAAAATGTTAGCTGACTATTATTGGATGATGGAAAGAGGCACAAATATCTTACACAAAAGAAAGTCCATTCGAAAATCATTCGAAAATAAAAAAACTCGCTACTCAAGCAAAAAAGACTTATTTTATATACGTTTATTGTATAAAACCCAGGAGTATATTTATTTTTAACCTGTAAGATTTTTATTAAAAACTCTAAGATAATGAGCAAACTACTCGTGAATCCCTTTCATAGACGAATTTCAATTAATTTTATGCGTTCTTTTGGGTGGTAATATTTTTGAGATTTTGAGGTTATAAAATTTTGACAGTGTTCTACATATCACTAAAAAGGTTGGGTCACTTCAGCAATAGCAAATACAAATGTCTTTTTATGTATTCTTATCTTTTATTACCTTGCACTAAGGGCTAAGAATTCTCAATTTTCATGTTGAACTGTGATGTTTTTGGAGGTTATGTTGAAACAATGACGTTAAGGAACAATTTAGAGTGATCATGCTTTCTCATAATTCTAAGATATGTTGCTAACTATGACTACAACTGTTTAATAGACAAATTGAAATCGATCCTAATTTTTTTGCCTTTGTCATAAGGTATTGGGGATTTTTGAGGTTATAAATTTCTTGCAATGTCATAAGTATTACTTTAACAGAGTGTATTTACGAGAAAAAGTATAGTTGTCAGTTTATTAATTCTAATTGTGTATTGCTTTGCAGTAAGAGCCTACAATTTGCGATTTTTCTGTTTACTTCCGGTGTTTTTTAAGGTTAGGTAAAAATTGTGGCATGATGGAGCAATTTGGACACAAGATTCAGACTCAGAACCTTATAATACATAAGATAAGTACCCTGAACTGAAAAGGTACCCTGACTTTTTTTTTGTGGTCGTGCGTAACTAAGGAAGTAGACAGTAAGCTCCCCGTGCTACCGTAAACTTGCTTCTCAGGTTGTGTATTACTCTTTTATTTATTTGTAAAGTGACCAGTAAGTTACTTTGTATTTGGCGCTCACGTTATTTTTCTTTATTTATTTATTATTTCAGTGACCAAAAAGTGTCTTGGATTAATTGGTAATTAACGCTTGGGGTATTATTAAATGCTTTATTATACTAACAAAGTTGCCAGTAAGCGCTCTTTTTTACCTGTTGATTGGTTCTCAGGTTATATATAGTTCTCTTTATTTAGTAGTAATGTCCTCGGTTATCCCATGATTAACATTTGTGTGGACATTTAGTGCTTCATCAATTAATAAAGTGGGCAGTAATTGTCTTCAGTGTTACGTAGTAGTTAGCGGTTAAACTATAAATTTTCTATTTCTTTTATTATTCTATGGCCAGTAAGCACCCTAGGTTATTTACTAATTGGTGGTTATGAATATTAAATGATTTATAGTTTATTAAGGTAGTCAGTTAGTGCCCCGAGTTATCTGGTAATTTATGGTTGTGTTATTATTTACGCTTAATAATTATAAAAGTGTCTATTCAGTGTCCCGGGTTGTATGGTAGTAAAACGCCCGCAAGTGCCTTATGTTAACCTGGTAATTAGCACTTAGGTTATTTATTGTTCTTTTATTTATTGATTAAGTGGCAAGTAAGTATCCCAGATTACTTGGTAATAAGCACTTGTGTTTTTACTTAATACTTCATGAATTAATAAAATGGCAAGTAATTGGCACGTTTGTTACGTGGTGGCAATTGGTTACATAATTTATTAGCTTTATATTTATTAAAAAAGTGTCTAGAAAGTGATCCGGGTGATTTGGTAACATGCACTTGTGCTATGATTTTTTAATTTATTTATTAATAACGTGGCAAACTAACACCTTAGATGATCTTGTGATAAGCGCTAGGATTATTGTTTACTGATGTATAAATGAGTAAATTGTACAGTAAGTGGCGAACAACCCAGGGTTATTATCACTGGAATAGCGAATTGCGAATGTCAATTTTTCTTGATGTTGCGCTCATTGGCTAAGACCTCTCAAAAACACGCATAATAGTTTTGGGTTTTTAGTGTAGACGTCAGCAGATTACTATTTAACTATGAAGTAAGCAGCACAGGTCACTACTTAAAAAAAAATAAACAAATGCCAAATCAGCATCAGGCTATTTAAAAAAGTGCTGAAAAACTGTAAATTCCAAGCCCACGCAGAATTTTTCAGTCGGCTTGGTTAATAGTGATTGGCGTATAACTGACTTATAACCAAAGTGCATTTTACCATTTGACCCAGGGCACTGACTGACCATATTAATTACTAATGTCATATTAATTAACACTGTTAGTACCTATCACTAAGTTACATGGGGCGCTTACTAGTTAATTTGTTAAATGAAAAGGTTTTAAATATTAAATTAAGTGCCTATCACTGGATAACCCCGAAGTCTTACACCTTCATTAATTGATAAAACATATGCTTATAAAACAGGCGCCTATTATCGAAAGTTTTTCGTTTTTTACGGTTAATTACAACATTAAATTAACGAACTCCCATGTCATTTAAAAGCGAACACTTTTGCTTTATTTTTGATTAATAACTTTAGAAAATTGTTCATATTACATAATGTACATACTGCAATACAGGCCTTTGATTCTTATATAAATTATTCAGTAACTAATTAACAGATTTCTTCTTTTCTACTGTATGGTGCGTTGGAAATATTGAGTAACTGAAGAATACTACTTCTTATTAACTAACAGGCGTCTTACTTAAATATGTATTAGTTGATAATGGGGCCAGTAAGTGCTACAGATTACTTGGTGATAGGTGCTTGTGTTATTAATCAACGGTTTATTAATGAACAAGTGGCAAATAAGTAGTTTGGGTTTTCTGGTTGTAAGAGCTAGTCTTATTTATTATTTAGTTCTGAAGTTAACATATAAGATAAAATAACGAAACCTGGCTTTGTCCCTGGTGGTGACGTACAGCACATTCATACTCCTTCATGCCTCGCCATATATAGTACAGGTAAGAGCCAAAGTATGTCCGTACGTGGTTAGGGGCAAGAGGAGAGGCAGCATCTGAGCCGGAACAAAAAAGGAACTTAACGTTCTGGCTAACGCGCAGCACTAATTATTTCATCTCAGTTTAGAAGAAGAATTGTAAAAAAAAGTTAGTATTTTTCGCGGATATTATTCTTATAGCTTGACCATTTATAATCTCTGAAAGCTTAGTATCTCAGATTACCAACAAATTACTTTATGACACGTCTTGTCATAATAGTAGTACATGTAACAACAGTGATGATATGTAGCACTTTTGTATGTTTCACTTATAAAGTGTACCTTAAGGTACCTTAAAAAAAAACTATAACGCTTTTATTTACTGAGCAGTATAAAATTTGATATGTTAATTAAAAAGTTATAATATTTTTTGTTAATATAGCTCCCTTTAAAGAGAAGTGGGGAGAAATTGCACATACGTATGTCTTAAAGTGTGTATTTGTATTCTTACATATACACATCCATACAGATACAAATACCTGAGTTATGCATATATATGTGTGTGTGTGTGTGTGTGTACATGTATAGTCACACACATGCATGTACATACGCACATACATACATGTGTGTATAAGTATACACGTATACGCGTACATAAACACATTAGTGTTAGCGCCCAGGTATCTTCATGGGTGCAAATTGGGATATAAATATAACTGTGTAAATATTTTGTACGGCTTTATACAGTATTAGTATACATGTATTGCCTTCTTCATAATGCATTACATCACAAATACTGCTACATTAAAAAAGGTTGCAAGGGAAAACTTTTGATTGATCGAGTAACAATCCATCAACCGTTGGAGCTTATGAAAATCATTCTTTTATAAGAGCAACACATGAGACGTTGGGCAAAAAACAGATGAAACAAAAGTTGAGCGATGCACCCAGCAAAAACTGCTCTTCAAATCAAACTTGGAAGGTTTTCGATGATGTATCACTTCAGTAAGTATTACAAATGAAAGAAAAGTTCGAGATTTTGTAGGATTCTCCATACAATTGATTATCTTAAGTAATTTTATATTAACTTTTTCGTGACATTCGTAAAGTATTTATAAATAACAGATTTTAACTATTTTGTACCAGGGTGTTTTAATTCCTTATCACAATCGTGAACGTAATTTTGCACCACAGGTTTTGTCGACAACCATTTATATTTTTTTTGTTTATTAAAAAACGACTGCAACATTATTAAAGGCCAACCACTGCATACACTAGACAGCACTATTTATTGCTGTACAAAGTTTAAGGCTTAAACATGTATAACAGCTGGAAAAACCTTTGCTCTGATGGTTTTTTTTTTCAGTGCGGAAATGATTCAAAATGTCATTGACGTAATAATTTCAACATTTGTATAGTGGTAAATAATGCTATTATCTAGTGCATGTCGTCTTAGATTTTTCTGATTTTGGTTTTGTTTTTAAATAAACAATAAATATGTATACAGTTGTCGGCATAGGCTGGTGGCATAAAATAAAAATGAAAAATCTGCTTCTCTATCTCTTTAAAGGAAGGAGTTAGTTTTTGATGTGTTTGTATTATGTGGCCTACAATCATCGACTCTCGGTATAGAACCAAATCAATAATACCTGCCTTGATTTATTTTACTAGCTCTATTCTCAGTTTTTCACTATTTTCTCGTATATTCTTACCATAGAATTTATTGTCAAAAGTCTTATCAATCTCAGTTCTTTCTTGAGAAAGTACAAGAGACTAATAATACTTACATAATAAAATTAGAAGGATGTATCATCTCTTTCTCTCTGAAGCTCCATCTTTTACTTTATGTTGCCTAAAATTGAGTGTGTGACATAACTTTACTATTAGTATACATGCGTCTACTGACGATTACTAAGCGTCTTATCACAAGAAGTTCTGTTACAGTCTTCGCTTCCTATTCACACTGCATAAATAACGTGAAAAAATTTATTCTATAAATATTAAAAGTTCTAAGCTACATACAAGATAACTATAATATTATTATACTTTATTTTAGTGTAAAAATCAAAGCAGTAATAGTAATATTTCATCAACAAGTTGTAGCCATACAAACAACAAGTTACGAATAATAAAAAAATAACAGAAGTTAACACAATAAATGGACCTTATTGCTTACAATTGTATGTAACAAGTTATTATTAAGACTAATTTTTTTTTTGGTTCGCGAGATCAATTAGTACTAGTGCCTGGAAAGATTAGTATTTTTTATTATTTATTATTATATTGTTAATTTAACAAGTAATATAATACAATAAGAATCTATTATTCACAATCATCAATAGCTATTATTTTCTGATAAATTTAAAGAGCCAAGTATAAAACAGTAATATATAATAATAAAAGTTATTTTCATTTACCATGTCTCTCTATGCTTATAACAAAATATTTATGGCAAAAGAAATTTTGTAATAATAACTAATAATAAAAAATATAACATGATAAATTTTAGTACTGTGTCCATTTTTTCATGTGGTAATTCTTATCATTAGTTGTCATTGTTTATTCATTAAAATAATTTTCACTTTGCAAGGAGACAATTTCATTACCTACGAATTTGTAATATACGCCCTTCCTTTATATTTATATTCTTTCATTTCTTATACATTTTCTTTCTTGACAATTAATAAAATACACGAAATCCGTCAAAAAAACAATTGAAGGGGGGACAATGAAAGGGTACACATTTCTTAATAATTTCATTCATACATATATATTTAATTTTATTTTATAAAAATTTCTATTTGAAAGACGTCCTGACTTAAAACACAAACACTCGAATTTGAACGCCACGCGTGGGGAACGTGCGTATAGTACGCTCAGTAAACGTTAGAGCGCTTTCACCGAGAGAGTGGAAAACCTTCTACACAAAAGGACACAACGAAGGGATGAAAGGCCCCAAGCGATCCCAGAAGACAGGGCATCTGTCGACTAGGACCCGGTCAACAGTGTTACCTAGTCAAGAGAGATACCAACTAGAACGTGCACGACTACGTCGCACCTCACCTCTTCCCTAGGATCCGGTCAACGGTGTTACCTGAACAAGGGCGACCGAGCGTCAAGCAGACGAGCCACGTTAGTGACTACTAGTTAGAAGCTGTATATATAAGGTAAATTATTTTTACGGTTTCTATTGGGATATCAATACTTCTGTGTATACCCCAGTAGTCGAGTTACTCTTATTATTTGAAGACGATTACATATAGGGTGAAAATAATCTGGGAGAGTCTTTATAAGCTGTACTATGAACCTACAGAAACCTAAATAAGCGACAGTTACTAAGAGCTTACTCAAGTTAATCTCACCTCATGCTGTCTATGTGTTTGACCATACGAGCATCTCGTTGGAAGAAGCGCAAAAATTAAAATTAAAATTATAGTATATACAAAAATCATTTCGAACTAGTGCAGGAAAATTTTAATTAAAATAAAAATTCAAGTTTGTGCCTGAGCGCAAATATATAATAATAAAATAATGGAATTTTAATCCATAAAACTTTTTTTTAAGTGGTCGTGTATTTTAACGTTGATACATTCAACTTTTTAAAGATTAAGCTAAAAAATTGAATTGTATAAAGAAATTAACCTCATGTACTTTTAAAGAAAGAAAGATCGATAAAGCAATAATCGACAATAATCGCTGTATGGATTGCAGGAATTAATTGATTATTTAACACGTAAATTAAAATTTTGATAATAGTTATTTTAAAAATATTTTTTGATATATAATTGGCAACCCAAGCGGCTTCGCTCTTTTGCACTAGGCAACGAACCTGCCCTCCGACGTATATTCATAGGCATTGGCTGTGTGTTGGTTCCTAATCTTCGAGTTTCCCTGACACACGTTAGATTTTTAACCACTTTTGACTACCGCCAACTTAACGGGGTTATACTGAAAGAAAGGGAGGTCGCAACTTGGGTAACGAAAATATTTACCAAAACCGTGAGAAAATCTGCGTTTGTTTGTTTTATCGTTGTAGAAATCCTCTTCAAATTTAAGGTCATTCTATGCATTACTTTTCCAGCAATAAACATTATAATATGACTTGATTGTTTAAAATGACAGATTTTTATTTTATCATGTGACTGGGCTGCCTTACTGGAAGAGCGATTCGCGAGCCAACCCTGCAGTTTAATCCAGTAATAAGATATGATATTTGTATACAAGGTATTGTGTCAAGCCGTATTTAAAAATTTTATATTTCTTTGTATCCGTTATCTAAAATTACATGTTTAAATTTACTTGCTGTCTTGAACAATCTGAAATTATCACTAGACAAATGTAGACTACAGTAACGTGAAAATTTTTCTTGTCCCTTGCAGAAATACCTAGCGTAATTATGTCATTCTGTAATAAGTTAATAATATTAACATGAATTTACAGGAATCAAGATATTGGCATGGAAACATTGTATCCAAAAACGTGACAGACGATGCAACGGTCAAAAAGTCACTTTAAAAGTGAAGTAGTAAATAAATATAGCTCTATTAAAACTTTCTATCAACACCTTGAAGGCTATTCAGAACTTTTGACTTACAAAAGGAAAAAGAACAATATGTCTGTATCTGCAAAGTTAGTCTCATCATCATCATAATGTAGGCATTTGATCCTTTTTGATGAGTAATTGCTGTCCAAATTTGATGACAACAACGAAATTTATGTAGACGGCACGTTCCGTTGTCAACCAATATCAAAGGTGGTCATTAATTTGTGACTATCATGTCTAAGAAGCTTGATGTGGTAAGCCAAATAATATTTAAAAATCAAATGGACTTGTATGTACTGTAATAATTTGTTATTATCGTGTCTGATCATGGCAAAGGTTGTCGTCCCCTGTGCTGGGATTCTTATAACTTGGAGAACAATTAGAGCGTACAATTCAGTATGAAAAGCTCTTAAAGAGCTAGCCCCGAACTTTATACCTCAACGTGCTATGGTGAATTACGAAAAGGCGTTGATCAGATTATTGCGTAAGTCGTTTTCCAGTATCAATGTTAAGCGCTGTTATTTTCACGTATGTCAGGTGAGAAATTAAAGAATACACAAGAAATAAAATATACAAAAATAATAGTATTACTTGTACTTGTGTGAGCTAGTTATTAGTTAGTCAAGGCACACCGTTTCTCCATAGATCTTAGTTATTCCTAATAACTTACTATAATAGTCGTCTAAATAAGGCATTCTTAAGTTTCTCATTGAAAGTTACTCTTTAATTTGTATGCATAAAGTTATTAGTTATAACTAAGATTTTTGGAGACACAGTGTGCCTTGATTTACCAATAACCAGCCCACAGGAGTACAAGTAATACTATTATTCTCGTATATTTTTTTTCTTGCGTATTTTTTATTGTTCACATATATTTATACAAACACACACTTTTCCCCATACACACGCATGCAAACACATTCACACACGCACACAAATACACATACAATTCACCTTTCTGTGTACACCCCCCCCCTTAAAAGAAAGTAATAAATACTTAATATTTTTGAGTTGACTACAGATCTAATAGTAGAAACTAATTTATAAGCGATTTTAAAAAGCCTTATCGTCGATTTAGTATGGCACGATATTACTAATACATTTTTGACAACGTCATTATTCAAATACAACGGAGGAGAAAAACACAAGAAAAGGGGGCATGGCTCCACAAGTGATTATAGCATTAGTATTTAGAAATTCTATGTACACTACCCATTTGCAAGAATCTTACGTATTCCTTATTCCTTACCTGCTTGCCATCCTTACTCCTTTTTTCTCTCAATATCCTCCTCGTTCAAGTCACCAAAATGCGAGTCTTTCATGAAAGCCCTTTGACGAATTCCCCTCACGCAACTTAGTAATTCATCCTTCTGATGAGCTGGCCAGGAGTTGGCTTCCCTTAAAAAATGGACCTCTACAGGTTCAGACGTCATTAGAAAGATCTGTCATCATCCTGAAAAAAATCGGGCGAGTGGTTTTCCAGCAACTTTAGTATTTATTGCACTGTATCTAATAGAATGTGGTATGTAGTCAATAAAGCATTTGTATGTCTTCTTGGAGATGTGTCCCGATCAAAATTTAAACTTGACGATTGTAGGTGTCTTTTTTATGTCTTCTATATTAATTTCATTGTTTTTATGTATGATTTTTGCCAAATATGATACTTCTTGGTGTAACTGGTAAGTTTCTGTAAATAAAATTTTTAAATCTCTTTTGGTAATTCCTGGAAAATCTTTAAGATCACGAGACTGTAGTTTAAAGAATTGACCTTTTCTATGGCTCCATCTTTCTGATTCTGCTTCCTCAGCTAACGTATTGTCTTTGTTTTTGTGACATTCCACTTGCGATAACACTTCACTTGTGATTGATGTATTTGCATCAAATCTCTTACTAAATAAGTTATTTAAAAAATCCACTATTTCACAGTAAGTTTCTGCATCAGTTAGTACTTCATTATCAAATTGATTATGAAGAAACTTCAACTTGCGACTTTTTATACCATGTACTGCTCCTACTACCCATGAAAATATGGTTACTTATCGAAATTAATTTGCTTCAGCTGTCATAAGTTGTTTTGTTTGCTCCTTTAGCGATGGCATTGAAACATTAAAACCTTTTAATTATAAATGATTTACAAGATTCTGTTAGTGCTCTTCTCGTGTCTAAGTAAAATACCATCTGTGATTAAAATAAGCTCATCTGTATCGATATCATGCTTTTTTATAACAACAGTGTGATAATTAAAGAGATTGCTTGTACAAACAGATTCAAGCATGAAATTTTTGGTAATACATCTCTTTCAAAAGCTTTTAAAATAGAGGCACAGAAGTCGGAAACCTGTTGTGGTTGATCAAGCTCTAAAAAAGGTAAAATAAGATTGTTCGAGTTGCTACTTCTTTGTTTAAATGAGAATACGACCAAAGCTTAGGTAACGTTTCGGCATTTATAGTCTCTTTTGTAAACCAATATGTCACGCAATCAAATCACATTTTTCCAAATAAGTTCAGTCAATGCCCCAATTCGCTCTTCAGAATGTGTGAAATCACCAATCTTATCGGTGAGTTCTTAGTCAGCTGACACGCTCGTGGACTCTAACATTTTCGATCAATCATGTACTGCAACTGAATATGAACTCGATTCAACTCTTACTTTATAAATTTTATCCTTACAAAACTTTTAATTAAAAAAGTAAACGTTGCAACAGCGATTACCTTTGGAAATGTATATCCTTGCTTTAGAGAAAACTTGTTTTCGAGCGATCAATGGTACTTGTATTATATTAAAATATTTGTCACATATAAAGCAGCATGAATGATTTGCAATTGGTCTTGGAAGTGGTAGTTCTACTTTTTTAACTTCTTTAGACTATTTTAAAACGGGAGAAGCACATATCGAACCATCCCTGCAATTTTACTGTCAAGACGATGAACTAGGCTCATATTCTTGACTTACAGGATTACTACGATTTAGTCGATTTTGATCTGTTGCTACTTTTATTCGCCTAGGTAATTTTTAGCGAAAAGACCCATTACATTTTGGGCTAATCTAATACTAATCACAATATTTTTTTTAAATAATCCGAAAATTGATTTGCCCGTTTTTCAGTATCCACTTTTTTGTTGTACCTCTAGTAAAATGTTTAATTTGAATTTAACAAGCCACGTATTTGTTTGCCATTGAGTTTTCTTCAACGGACATAATAAATCTGAGAAAATGTAAAAATGTAAAAAAAAAACAATTTAAAATTATAAAAAATTAGTATTGCATAAAATTAGATGTTTATCTAGTGACACATTTAATTTCATCATAGTACAGTAGTTAGAGAAAAATTTCACTTATTGACAAGTTTTTTTATTTAACAATAAGCTTGTATTTTATTTATGTTAACGTTGAATGGACTTTCTTATGGCCCTTATTTTAATTATGGTTAAAAAAAGTTTCAAGAATGCATACTACGTGCATGCAAACTAACAACTTGCAATCAATAAAAATAATTGACCACAAAGCTTATACATTATACTATCTGAAAATCAGTTAGCAAACAACGCATAAGATTTACCATCACATGATATTTTTTAAATGTATACGATAAATGCTGAATTATTGCTCATATATTGTAATTCGAATGTAAATGTTGAAAAATAACACTTCTACATCATATAAGGAAATACTGACCGCAAAGATTGGGCTCATAATAGCACAATGTACGTCAATATAAGTAAGTAATGTTGTAACCTTTTAATTAAGTTAAGTGAGGAATTATACACGTACAAGCAATATAAGACTTTTATGTACTTTAATATAAAAACAACTAAAGTTAAAATGAATTCTTAGTATAAGAGTAAGGTAGATAAACATTTATTAGTTTTAGATTACTAGGTCTCTTCATCTTATATTAGAGTATATAGCTGGTCTTTTGTTGCATGTATAAGTTTCTGGGACTAAAATACTACAAGCGTAATGTTAGTTCTTGTACAACGTTTATAACTTAATGAAATAAAACCTTTTAATAGCTCTTTTCATTCTATTATGATAATAAACTTTAAGTACAGTCTAATTATGAACAAATAAAAATAAGTTAGTAAATTATGATCTTATAAAGAGAGTGTATTCAAATTCTAAAATTGATACATTACGCATAATAGAACATTTACATAACTACATGGGTTCCATAGATAATAATAAAATTTGTATTCTTAATACTTCTTCGTATTTAATTTTTATCAATATTCCAAATAATTACTGAGAAAAGCAATCTAACTAAAAGACCATATTTCTTAAACAATTAAATGTTTATCTCACTGAAACCAAGCTTCTTGAGTACTATATACTAATGAACGACTAACAAGTGCATGTTTATTAAGAAAGAAAAATTTTCACGCTGGAGTAGGCTTATTTCTTACCGAAACAATTTGTACTGGACCTTTCATAGATTTTTACTTTCATTCTTAGTACACAAAAATAATGTATTTATTTCTCATTTTTATTGTGAATTTTACTAATATAATGAGTTATACATAAAAAAAAAAAAAAAAAAAAAAAAAAAAAATTGGAGTAGCACAAGGGAAGAAAGAAGCAAAAATACATATTTTTTACATTTTATCTGTGAAAATCAATAACTAATCAACTAATTATACTTATTAATACAAGTTGTTGAAAAATTTAAAGTCATGTAACTTACATATATTGCAGTATCAAATTAATTATATTGATAAAAAGTTCTCATATAACTTATATAGCATACTTTGTCATAGTTTCAAGAAAAACAATTTTCAACAAGTTTTTAAGGTTAGAAAACTACATTACGTAATTATTTCTACTCAAACTACTTTAAGTTGCCTGTATATTATTATATAAAAAACCCAAACGATGAATCCGGATAAAATAAATCTCGAATATCTCATTTCATAAGGTTACATTTAGTTCATGAGATTGTTCAATTTTTTCGAATTGATAAGTAAGATTTGACCTAATCAGTTTTACCACTGCAACAGTCAATATTTATATATGCTTCGGTGAAAGTTAGATCTTATTGAATTATACCGATCTCTCTGTGGCCTTTTCCGTACGCGTAGGTGAGTGTGGACCGGTGCCGCGGTGGCCTGGCACTAATCGTCCTTGGATAGTATATCTGCTAATCATGTAGATGATAAAAACATAGTTGGAGAATAATAACATAAGTTTTAATAATACATGATGAAAGTATTAAGTTACATACATCTTTTAAAATAATGCTTTGCGCGTACCTGTTACTTTAACTGATAATCAGCGTACACTTAATCTGTTTGCAATTACTTTTTTACATTATTTTAAACTTTATAAATCGTAAAAACTTTTTCTTTACTTCTCTATGTAAGTATACATTTCGCTCAAGTATTCTAAAGTATAAATAATTTAAGTACAGTTTCAAAAATAATATATCAATTATTTTTATAGCTGATTTCAGGCATATTGAAGCTTTTATAGGGAAAAAATAGGTGAAAAAACGCATTTTATTTTTTTATCCAGGTTGCTAAGTTTAAAAAAATCTGAAAAAATTTACGGCAATAGAAAAAAATATAACACAATTTATGGATTTTTATGAGTCCGTACCGAGTAAACTCTCAGAAGTACGCCATTTTAAAGATTTCAAACGCTTCCCAAAACTTGAATTTGGCGCCAAAAATTTTGAAAAAACTGTAGTTAATATGAATTATTTTCATCTTTAACTTTTAATAAAAATTTTTAGGATTAGTTGAGAAACAGCGGAGATATCTTTAAAAACTAAAATTCACCACTTGGGGCTTAGATCAAACCCATGAGTGGATTAGGGTCAGGAAAAATTTTCAAAAATTTTGGTTTACAGTAAATTTATAAATTTTTCAAAATTTTTTAGAGCTAAGGCCGTTTTACCCCCTTTATCCGGCTAAGCCTTCTAACTTTTTACTATTTTATCTTTATTTGTATGGACCCTAGTGATAAGTTTTAGCAAAAAATTTACCATGTTTCTAAAAAGAAAGCACATATAAACAAAATATTGTATTATTTTTTTAATAATTTGTGAACATATGAGGGTTCGCAAAAATTTACTTATATATGAATACAATATTTTTTAAGCAAATAAGTCAAAAAATTTTAATAAATCTTTTTTCTTTAAAGACACAGGCTTTTATATAGTCGGATATTTAAATTTTTTGCTTTAGATATTTAATAGTAATGGCACCATCAAAAAAAAAGATATTTCCTTATTTGACACTTTTTTGCTTTATTTCATTTTCGTTGGTGCTAGACAATGAATGTCACCCAAATAATTGAAATTTAGTAGTTTACCCTTGTCAGACTATTCTATTGTACTGTGCACAGCAAGAATTGTAATATTATTTTCCTCAAAAAGATTTTAAGGCTCAAACTATGTAGGAATGCAGGCAACAATATACAATCAATCTTATGTCAGAATATCTGTGCAAAGTATTGTCCTGCACAGGCAAAGCTGTGCTTCCACAAGAAAAGGAGCACGAGGGAAAATGAGCACTCATGACAGCTTTTATTATAAAGATACAAAAAGCTTTAAATAAGTAATGTACAGTAGGATTTTGCTCTGCTCACGACGAGAGCTATAGAATAAGTGTATGGCGCCGCGCAACTCTTCTCCCCCAGCTGTAGCGCACCAGCAGTGCATGTGTGAGTTGGCTCACACGTGTGCAGGAGAAGATGTTCCTTTGGACGATAAGCTAGCTTAAGCAGTTAAGGTAGACTTGGATTGTGGCGAGAGCTGATCAGCGGTGCTGGGTGCTTTCGACTAAGCAGCAGTGTTAGGTGCAGACGGCAGAGGTTGTGCTGGTGGCTGAGCAGCTGTGCTTGGCGCTGTGGGCTGCTCAAGAATGAAGTCGGCTTACTCCATGTATGCTGGTTTGAGCGTGTCCATGGACACCACCTCTTCTTTGCCATTGATATTGAGGACGTAGTTGCACTCATTGAGACGGCAAACAAAACGATGTAGACCAGTGTAGGATGGTTCCAGTGGCTTTTGGATTCTGTTGACACGCTTGAAAGCATGAGAGCAGGTTAGCAGATCTGTAAAACAGAACGTATGCTAGACCGAGTGACTTGAGGCAGGCAATGGTCGCAAGCTGCGCGCGAACGTAGACTGATTGGCCTAGACTGACTCGGTGGTGAAAAACTCCCCTGGAATTCTGGGTGAGAATCCGAGGAGCCTCTCTGCTGGAGAGGCTTGCAGGTCCTCTTTGTAGGCTGTGCGGAGTCCCAGAAGTACAGTCGAGAGGCAGTCTAGCTGAGACTGTGGGCAGCAGTGCAGGGCTGCTTTAAGGGTCCTGTGGAACCTCTCTACCATGCCATTAGACTACGGGTGATACAAGGTGGTGTGTTACAGCCTTGTGCCGATTATCTGGGCCAGTTTCTTGAAAAGGCTCGACTCAAACTAGGCTTTACGGTCTAAGGTGATGAGAAGCGGGGTTTTGAAGAAATTGATCCAGTGATCGAAGAAGGCTTTGGCAATAGTGAGTTCCTGAATGTTGGACAGTGGGATCGCTTGTGGCCAGCGAGTGAACCGATCAATGATCGTGAGGCAGTACTGCATGCCTGCGACTAGAGGTATCTTGACGATGTAAATGTGGACATGTTCTAGGTGGTTGTCAAGGTCAGTGAATCTGCCCAGTGCTGATCAGTTGTGGTGACTAACTTTAGAGCACTGGCAGGCTTCGCAAGCTTTGGCCTAGGCTAAGGCGTTTTAGCGAACTCCTAGCCAGACAAACTTCTAACTCAGGGTGCGGGCCGTGGCTTTGCCGCTGGGGTGTGAAAGAGCATGCACAACGTTGAAGGCTGTGCGCTGGAGAGACACCGGTAGGTACGGCCACACCATTCCTTGCGTGATGTCTCCTTAGACAAAGTGGCCCTTGATGTTGAGCTGCTGGAGCACCAGGTTGTTCGATGGGTTGCTTAGCAAGTCGAGGAGCTCTGCATTGTGCGCCTGCACTTGGGCGATGACGGCTGGGCTGAGGATCGAAGGCATTGCGTCGGTGGTGGCTACTGTTTGCAGCTGAGTGGTCAGAGCAACGTCAATGGTTGCTACTTCGATTGGTTTCGCAACTGGTGTTGAAGCCTTGGGGGCGGCGTCTCGGGGTCGTCTTGTGGCCGGGAGAGAGCATCAGCCACGACGTCCTCTTTACCTCTAGCGTAGACCAGGCGTGAGTTAAGCCTGAAAATATATTCCAGGTAGCGCGTCTGTCTAGGCAAAGCTTTGGTTTCTGGTTGAAAGGCAGCGAAGGTGATGGGCTGGTGATCCATGAAGATGGTGAATAGGCAGCCCTCTAGTATCCTTTTGAAGTGTTTAACAGAGGCGTAGATCGCTAAAAGGTCTCTGTCGTAAGTACTGTACCTGGCCTGCGTGGGATCTAGCTTGTGTGAGATGAATCCCAGAGGGCGCCACAAATCATCTGGTCGAAGCTGCTCCAAGGCAGCGCCGGTGGCTGTGCTCGAGGCATCCGTGCGGAGCGCCAAGGGGGCGTCCGGGGCCAGGAACGTCGTGGAAGCGGCGTCCATGACGCTGGCCTCACACTTGTCGAATGCCTGGGATGCAGGTGTGGTCCACTTGATCCTAGCTTTCTTGGGCAGGCCCTTGAGCAGCTCGTTGAGAGGCACCTGCAGTTCCGCGGCGTGGGGAGCACACCTGTGGTAGTCATTGATTACCCCCAGGAAACATTGAAGTTTAGACGCTGTGGTCGGCGTGGAAAAAACTTTGATGGCTTCTACCCTCACTGTTGCTGGCGAGCAACCTTCTGACAAAACTTGGAAGTCCAGGTAGATGACCTGAGGTTTGCCGAACGTGCATTTTTCCAGCTTTACCTTGGAGCCTGCCTGCTTCAAGACAGCGAACAGCTGGCTGAGGTGCTAAAGGTGCTTCTCGTGCGTCTGTGACGCAACGAGTATGTCGTCGATGTAAGCCTTAACGAAGGGAAGCTTGTGCAGCAGCTGGTCCATGGTGCGCTGCATGGTTTGTGCAGCGCTTCTGAGGCCGAGTGACTTGCCAAGGAACTTGAAGAGGCCGAAGGGTGTCGTGACGGCCGTCTTCTTTACGTTTCTACTGGCGATAAGTACCTGGTAGAAAGCTTTTTGTAGGTCAATGATCGTAAAAATCTGACTTTGGCTCTGTTGCAGTATGTCTTTGATGATCGGAAGGGGGTACTATGTCTAGTACCGGTCTGGTACTATGATGCTGTTGAGGCAGCGATAGTCGCTGGTGACGCGCCAGGAGTTGTTGGCCTTGGGAATGAGGTGCAGTGGTCTAGTCCACTGGCTGCTGGACGGCCTGACGACCCCTTGGTCTTGAAGCTCGGTGACAGCAGCTTTGGCCGCTGCTAATCGCTCACCGATGAGGCATCGGAGGCGCTCGAAGACTGTTTGGCTGCAGGTGATGATCCGATGTTGGACTGGAAGACTGTTGATGACCGCTGGTGCGCTGTTTCACGCCAAGACGTCGGTGAACTTGTTCAGTAAAGACAAGCTGAGGCTGGCAACGTCGGGGTCGTCTGGTACCAGTTGCTTGATTGTGACAATCTAGTTAAGGTTGGTGTCGCACAGGATGCCCTGGACAGCCAAGCCTGTGAGCGGATCGATGAGCCACTTGTGTTTGAGGCCTGGGAGCAGACCGTGTTCTGCTAGGAAGTCGGCTCCGATGATAGCCTGGGCGACGTCGGCGATGATGAGCTTCCATTGGAACTCGCGACTTAGGCCTAGGTTGAGGTTGACTTTTTGGCTGCCATAGGTGTGTATGGGTGAATGGTTAGCTGCTTACAGGGTCAATGCCTTCTGGTGGGCCTCGTTAAAATTTAGCGCCCAGGGCAGGATTGACACTACAGATCTGGAGTTGAGTACGAGGTCGACCTTGAGGTGGTAGTCCCTGATGAGAAGACGGGTTTCCTCTGTTGGAAGGGTGTGGAAGGGTGAACTTCGCCGTCTGCGTTGCACAGTGGAATATTTTTTTTTTTTTCAAAATCAAATATCTGAAGAACGAATTAGGATAGAATGATAATTTTTGTTGGAGCATACTTGTAAGTTGATGTGGAATACAAAAAAAACATTTATAAGAGAATTTTTTTTTTCTAACCTCCAAATTTTACAAAAAAATATTATTTTTTTTAGGAAAACGTATAGAACTGTTTTAAATTTAACCAACTTCTTACTTCAGTCTACCTAAAACTGTTTAATATGAGACCATAGGATGTAAGTGGCTATATTATCAAAATATGACTACCTTTAAGTGTTCAACTTAACCTCAAAACAGCAAAGAGCAATGTATTTCGGTTTTTTTTCAAAATCAAATATCTGAAGAACGGATTAAGATAGAATGATAATTTTTGTTGGAGCAGACTCGTAAGTTGATGTGAAATACAAAAAAAACATTTATAAGAGAATTTTTTTTTCTAAACGCCAAATTTTACAAAAAAACATTATTTTTTTTAGGAAAACGTATGAAACTGTTTTAAATTTAACCAAATTTTCACTCCAGTCTGCATAAAGCTGTTTGATATGAGACCATAGGATGTAAGTGGCTATATTATCTAAATATGACTACCTTAGCTATGTATTTTAATAAAAAATCCTACATCTTTCCCACCAATAAAAGTTAAGAACGTGAATTTGGATCAACCATAACAATAACATATAAACGGTTTAGTTTTTTTTGTGTCCCATTTTATTACACTACAAATTTTTCGACCTCTTTTGAAAGAGGTTTTACATGGCATTCATTTCTCCTTTTGTCAATATTTATCATTGAGATAAGAGGATTGGGTAGATACATGGCCCTATTCAACATGTCTTCGATACGATAACTTCTGCTGTCTTGTCTGGCACGATTTGAGAAAAAATGTCTAAAATAATTTTGATATTAAATCTCATAATAATTGTCATCTGCATAATATTACAGCTTAAAGTTTGAATACTTTAGTAATACATTACCTATAATATTTGTGCCATGATTCACATGCATCTTCTGAGAAGTAGACCGTAGGCATTGGGAATTATCTCGCTATTGCGCACTCATGCATAAGTAATTTGTGTATCGAAGGGCTTAATCTTGACCATTTATACAATTTGTAGTTTAATTTATACGTTTTCAAGCAAAACTCTTCTAATTTATCAAGTTCTAAATGTTTCTTGCATTTAAAACCAGTAATTATGGTAGCGATATTGCATACGAGGGTACTATCTATCCCTATAGCTTTAGCCAAAATTCTTGGATTTTCAAAACACGTACGAGCTACATTACCTGTATTCGTTGTTTCGTGGCCTTGGATTATTTGATCAGTTCGTATATGCAAAGCTTTATATAATATTTTTTGCACTATCTTCTTTTACTTTTCAACAGCTTCTATTTTTAACATTTAAAATAAATAACATTACTTTTAGTACTACATGCTTAATTGTGTTTAATTTTTAAGGTAGAAGTAGGGTTAAAAAAATTTTGAATTGATATTTCGCTAGATTTTTTAATTACAAAAACGACTACAAACTTGCCGTGTTAAGGGGTATTGTATCTTAGTCTATTGGGTTATAAGATTCTTGAGCTTCAGTTTTTTTGTTATTCAGTTTTATAGCTTACATAAATAATAACTGGTTTTTGAATTTTTGAATTTATCTTACTGATCAGGCATCAATTTCCAATTAAAGTCTTGTTAGTAGTTTTACTTAATCACCAGTGACTATGTTCATTGGTGAATCAGTAAAATTTTATTGATTTAATTTAGAGAGTATATAAATTGCCACACTACTACCTTAGACTGTATAGCAATTCACATCAAATACCTTTAACATTAGCTGTTACATCCCATTGTTTATCTGGAATTCTGTGAGCAAGTTTTGTGCAATATTTAAAACATTTTATTTTACAGTGAAGCAAACCCATTCCATATAAAAGGTTTTTCTCCTTTGGAGTCAAATTGTTCTTCATGTTACTAAATTCGCGAGTTGTCATACAGCACATTGGACAACGTTGACTAGAGTTATTAACGATAGAATTAAGGGCTTTTTCGTCAAACAATATCTGTTTAACATTGAATTACGTATTAACCATCTTTTTATTAGACATTCTGAATTTATGTTTTGTAAGATTTTGTATCTGATCCCAAAGGCTCTTAATCTCTTGATTGATAGACGTAGAATCTTCTTTTTCAAACGATATTCTTATAGGTCTACAAAAGCGTATGCTTGCAGGAGTTGGATTATTCCAATATTCTCTGCTGTCAACTGAACTTTCTAACTTTATAACTGTACAATGAGAAACAAATAACGATTGATGTGGATCATAGCTAATATTGTGTTTGTTCTCATAATGTTGCTGTGGATTAACGTGCCCGGAGGAACTATCAAAACCAATAGTTACTAATAATTTTGTTGTAAAAAAAAATTTTCAATTACCATCCAAATTATAATAATGTCTGAAAAACTCTTTAAATTTACATTTCGGAAATGGCTGGAACTTATTCCATCATGTAGCTCATAACAAATATAAACGTTTCAAGTTAGTCCATGAATATTTTTTTAAAAATTGATAATAAATAATGTACGTCATTATAGTTTCATGACTTCAGGACTACACGTTAAAGTTTTTTAAAATAATAGCACTGACTGTGGTAACCAAGAAAAAAAAATAAGTGGATTTGAAATAAAATTAATACATCACCGAGAGCATCCTCACCTGTTCATAGAATACGTGGACGTTTATAAACTAACTTCATTGAAATGTTTAAGAAATTTAATATTTAGCCTACTGTAATGTAGCCCTGACGCTAAAGGGGCGTCTTTGATCTATGTGTAAGCTTTAATTAATTAATATATGACTCTAACTTGATTAATATGTTATATGTTTATCAAATAAATGGTAATGTCTCTCAAAAGTAAAAAATTTAAGAAAAATATTAGGCAATCACAGGATGAAAAGAAATTGTATTACAATTGTTTAACAAGCGATTGAATTTTTTTTAAAAGGCAGTATTTCAAATTTCGTAAATATACAACAGAAGAACTGTAGGTTTTCCAAAACAAAAAGATATTTGTGCAGCATCTATGAAAACATTTATAAAATTCTCACTAGATTTATAATTTTTAGTTATTTCGTTTCAATAATTACATGAAACAAATAATGGTTACAAAAACCTCTTCAGCATCAGGACTAATTACGCAACAAAAAAATGTCCCTACACACCTAATAACAATATTTGTCTCGTAAATGTATACTCACGTAGGGTACGACTGAGCTAAACGAACATATTTTTGATGCGTATTGAAAATGAAAATGATACCTAAGTCGACAAGGTGCATATCTTCCCAATTTAATGCTACGGCTTCGCACAAGCGCTCAGCTGTTTTACTAAGACTGACTTTTACGTTATTTTAGATATTATGCAATTCATAGGCTTACAATCCATTTTTGCAGTTAAAATCTCCTTGTAGTTAGGATATATACGACAATTTCGTGCATGGCTGTCGGAAACGAGTTTACTATAAGAATCTTTGGAATAGTCTCCATCCAAATAGAAAGCTAACGCTGATTCTTTTGTGTTGTATTTCGGACTGATCGTCAGTTTTCACTTCACTTGGATTATCTCCCTTGTTGAGATACTTTTTTTTTTTCTAATTGAGCAGCAATTTTTATTACTTCTGCATCATTACTTAAATCATTTAAATTTTTCTAGCACGACGGTATTTTGCACTATAGGACGCTTTATCAACATCAATACTTTTTCTCCCAGAATTATAAAGACCTCTTGCTACCTTTTTTGGACGGCCTTGTAGTCTTTTCTTTTGTTAATTACTATTTGGCATTTTAGAATAACTTGAAAAATCAATCAAAATACAAAAACGAATAAATATAAGAAATCCCAAAAGCTTACGTTATTTTTAAATGAAAATGAAACTTTTCAGTGTACGTTAGTCCGATTGCCTATTAAATGAATAAAATAAAAGTTAATTATAACAGTTAATTATAAATCTTTATACAAGTGATACTACATAATTAAATTGATAAAAGTTTTAGTAGAGTTTTATAGTAGATTTTAAAATACATTATAAATGCAATAAACAACTATTTCAGTAAGACATACATACCTTAATTAATTGGTGAGTTTTAACATTACTCGGTTGATTAATTTACAATAACTTTTGTCCTCAGTTGCTTAAATTCAAACGAAGTTACAATCTTTCTCAACTGATGTAACTATGTATACAAGTATAATCATATGGGTTTGAAATTAAATTAAACGCTATGAGCGTGGTGTCAGTTTAGGTATATGGTTCAAAACTTTTTCTGACTTATATTTTTTATATACACGTTTTATTAAAGTACTAAATAAACGTAATATTATATAATATTAATATTTTATGGACTTGAAAAAAAAAATTTTTAATTAAATAATTAATGAATAATACCCATTCATCTGCGATTAGTTATTATGTAAGATTTTAAATACATTAAGTTTTTATTGCTCTGTCATAAACTATAATACTTTTTATAATCATGTTTTTTTTGCTGCAAGGATGTCCAACAGCCCGTCGACGATGATTGGCCCCAATGCTTTGATGAGCGTATCTCACATCTTCGGAGGTGGTGTTGTTGTTTGCGAAGATGAGCTTGGCCTGCGTGAGCCATGTGATAGGGTGTTTAGGCCAAAAAGAAAATAGTTCCATGGTGGCCATGAATCCAGCGCCGGAGTTGGCGCGGGAGTCTGAGAAGACCAGGCTGGGCGCAGGCGGGTCGCTGTCTGTACTGTTGTCGTAAGCCGTAGTGGCGTCCAGGGCAACGGCTGCTGCGTATTGCTTTTCGTCACTGTGTACGTCTGGGGATAACTCGAGAGAGTCGCGGAACCTGTCAGCTACTACGGCAGCTAGGGCAACGGCAGAGTACGCGTCTGGGTAGAGATCAGCGAAAAGCTTGCTTCGCAGCATGTCTCCTGACGTACGCGCGTCAGCCAGGCACGTTGGAGTGGCATCTGCTAGCGCTTGCCCTGTGCAGAGAACTGGCAGCAGGTTAAAACCTTGCAAGACGGTACTCTCGTTGGCAGTAACGAGCTGCAGGTGGAACCCCAGCAGCAGTGGATTGACAGGATACGTCTGCTTAACTGTCACTTGTGTGTCCTACCAAGTGTACTCCGTTGTGAACGGAGCGAGAGATTGGGTGCCACCCAACTTTTGCAATGGCAGTGAGGTGGGCACAGGAGAACACACGTGGGCACGTAACGTTGCAGCACTCGTAACAACGTTGGGCTCTGCACGTGGTCGTACCTGGGCTCCAAGGTGGGGCCGTCCCATTTGCACTGTCCGTGCTACCTGAGACGTTGGCACTGGCAAGCGCTGGCCTCTCGACGGTGGGACGTAGCCTTTTGGCGACGACGTCGTGCTGACGTGGTGAGTGGGAGAGTTGTAGAAAAGATGGAGAGCGCGAAGTGTTTATCCTCTTTTCGGCTCAACTTTTCATCGTAAACTTGCACTTTCGATCAAATAAAACAGTTCGGGGGTCACCACTAATGGAGAGTATTATCCTGTGCAGGCAAAGCTGTGCTTCCACAAGAAAAAGAGCACTAGGAAGAATGAGTACTTACGACAGCTTTTATTATAAAGATACAAAAGGCTTTCATTAGTAATGTACGGTAGGATTTTGCTCTGATTACGTCGAGAGCTATATAATAAGTGTATGGCGCCACGTGACTCTTTTTCTTCAGCTGTAGTGCATCGGCAGTGAATGTGTGAGTTGGCTCGCACGTGCGCACGAGAAGATGTTCCTTGGGACGATGGTCTGCTTCCGTCTTGAGCACGAAGCTGGTCTCTGTGGCTGAGACACCACATATCTGCCGATTGTTGTCACTTGGTTAGGTAGCATTTACGAAACCTTATAAATGCTTATTATATTCCTTGTATCTGCCTTTTGAATTTAAAAAAAATTCTGAATCATGCCACCTGATAAATCTCACTTAAGATCTGACCTGAAACCACAGGTGACTATCTCATGCCACAAACTAACCTGAGATCTTAGCTAAGATTTATTAAAAAACATTTATACCAAAAAAATATAAAAATGAAAATTGATTCAACGGTATTTAAAGTTGTCCCGTTGATGTTATCTTAAGGATGGTAAATCGAAAAACACATCTATCAAAGTGTTTTATGTATATATTTTTAAAAAATGGAGTAAATTTCTTCAATTTTAAGGTGCTTTCTTAGACTTACAGAAATTTAATTCATTTTAAAAAAATAGACATAAAACACCTTCACAGATGTGTTTTTCTATGTATCATTCTAATTATGACCATCCTCAGCTGAGATCTCAGGTAAGTTTTTGGCATGAGACAGTCACCTAAGATTTATCAGGTAAGATATATGTGAATGAAAACTATATTAATATCAAAGAAAAAGGTGTGGAAGCCTTAGGACAACGAAAAGTTCAAGGTGATCGGTGATCCATTGAGGGCGAGGGGAGAGAAATAAATAAATACGTACAAGGTGTATTTAAATTTTCTTATGTTGGTTTATTAAAGCGAAACGTTTTGCTGACTATATGTGTAAGCCTCATTAGGTGCAGGTACGTGAGGGTTTGTAAGTATATTGTTTTACCCGTCACCTGTTGAACTATCGACTGACAGTTTGACAAAGTTTACAATGTATAAAGGGCAAAAGTTGATACTTAAATTAAGGCTACGTATATATGTTATTCTCGCAACACTACGTTGTACCTGTGTTGTTTAATTTGTTATTAAAGAAACCAAGATTCTAAAGAGACAGTTTGTAGTTTATTTATTTAATGACAATAATGCTTGTTGTAAGACTGTGATGAAAGGTGATATCAATATTTGTTATAATATAAGTATTTTGTTGTCTGGTACAGTATTGTAGTGTTTGATCACAAAAAGTATTAATGGTTGTGATTATAATTTAACTACGCAATGGAATTGTCGTTTAATAATTTTGTTGTTAAAATTTAAAACCGAGTAGTATAAGCCTCTGGTAAATCCAAAAAATTATATTTCCAACAGATTATGTTAAATACTGTGCAATATGAATAGTAAAAGACTGTTGGGTATACAAAAGTAAATGTATGAACATCTTTATTGTTTACCCAAACATTTAAATCATTTTGTAATTTCTTATCATTTTTGGTGATACTCATATTAGCATATTAAAGTGTAGTCTCAACAGACAAGTGTAGTCCTACTAACGCACAACAATGAATAGTAATAATTAACGGACAAAGTATCTAAAGAAAATGTGATGTACAATACTTACACTAAATAAAATCATTCATATTTTGTTTAAAAATTCAAGCAAAATATTCTGAAGCCACTTCAATGATCCCAGTCATTTATAAAAAGTACAAGCTGCTGTATTTTGATAACTTTCTTATCCATAAGATTTAACTCTTAGTATTAATAAGTATATGATTCTTGTCTTATAATTCTTGATGTTAATTAAATACTAATATTTTAATACAATTAATTAGAATGAAGCGTAGTTTGTATAAGTTTCATAAATATGATTAAACGGTACATCAATAAAAAGATAAGAATGAAAAAGTAAATAAATTATAAGCCAATAAATTTGTTCTACAAAATTTCTTTTTGGATTTTGTTGCATGCAAATTATGAAAATAGAATGAAATATGTCTTTTATAAATTAAAATTACAATTTTCGGATTCATTCCATTAAGTATCGCAAAATGTTAAGAGTTCAACGTTCTGTTAAAAATAAAGACTACAATCTATTATTAAACTTTATATTATTTTAATATCTTTACAATGCATCTTATGCTCTCTACTTTTAATTACGTGCAGAGCAGGTATTGTTAAACGAAAGTGTCAATTAAATAAGTAAGTGGAGTCTTACTGATTCACAACAATATATAGCAATCAATAAATAACTAGAAAGGGCCTGAACAGAACATATGGTAAAATATGTTTGTTATTAATATTATACTTCAGACATGACGTTACGAAACATATTCAACGTAATATTACAAGCTGCTCTAATGGTCCATGTAATTTTTGTACACGACAAAGTATTGTATTACAATTTTGTATTACACTAACATTATTATATATATCTACATATGGATTAAGTATTAGTGTTGACTGTTTTACGATGTTTCTCTTGTAATTTTTAATTTAAAGTACATTGTGATTTCAAAACGCGAATAAAAATCAAACGTAGTACGTACTGGTTCGATACACTCGTTCAAACAGTAAACAGAAATTGGCTAGGAGTAAAAAAGAACTTGTTGTAACCGTTAAAATAAAAATAAATTATTTGGTGTTAACTTTTCTGTGTAAATGCAGTCCATCAGAGATTATACATCTATGTATACTGAATATTGCTGTACATCATTTTTATTATTATTATTAGCGTGTAATATTGTATTTAGGATAAAACTGATTTATTATGTCATAAGTATATGTAATGTTTGAATAAATCAGTTGAGCAAAGCGATAAGATTCGTCTAAAATAAAGAGTTTGTTATTATTATTATTTACAATTATGTACAATATTATAAGTAAGCACGTTTTTAACTAACCTAAAATAAAGAGAATCAACAATCAAGACTATTGCTTAACGGATCTCTCAACAATCACTGACACTACTAATATTTCACAAACTTAGAATTGTTTGTAACAATTCTGATTAAATTCTATTAATTTTATTTATCTTAAATACAGTATCCTAAATAACTATGTTTAAATTTCTATCTCTTGAGTCAATGCTCGACAATGTTTTCTATCTATCTCTCTCTATCATAAGGCTCGTGTCGAGTATCTGTTGTGGCCGACACGAGACGGTTTCTTACCAGCGTGCTTTAATATACGCACGAAGCTTACATATATAAATCATAGCAATGTATATTGTGTTCTGATATACAATAATTCCGTTTCTGAGCTGTTTAGTTACGAATATTAAGATAATACTAGAAATTTTTATGTGTTTAACGGAAAAAAGAATTAGTAGTATCACCTTTGACTTTAACGAGATGATTTGACAAACATTAACTATTTCATGCCTACCTCATAAAATAAAAAAATTTAAATTAATTTCATTATACACTAAAACAGGAAATGATTATCCCCTACACAAACACATATCGACACCCTGGACGAGGACTATGGCCTACATTGAAGCCTGGACGAAAACTATGTCCTTTTCCTAAGTCCGGACAAAATCTATGCCTTTTTCTAAGTCTGGATGAAAACTATATTTTTTACTCTAGTTGAAACGAAAACTATGCCCTTTTGGGCTTCCGGACAAAGACTATGCCGTTTTCTGGAGTTTGGACGAAAACTAAGCCCTTTTGTTTAGTCCAGACAAAAACTATGCCCTTTTGGGATCTCGAATGAAGAGTCTGTTCTTTTATTGCGTCTGGACAAAGACTATGCCTTTTTGTGTAATCCAGACAAAAACTATGCCCTATTTTTCTAGTCTGGAAGATTATTCAATTTTCTCCGAGTCTATACTAAGATGTTGTCCTTTTCTGGACCCTAGATAAAGTGAAAGTTATTTAAGCTTACGCTACATTTGTGTTTGTAATTAGATATATAATCAAACATATTCATATAGTGGTTGTTGACTACACTTTTAAGAGTATTTACTTTACGAAATCTTTTAAAAAAGCTTTTTTTTCAAACATGTATTCAAACTCCAAATACTGATGCTGCTAGCTCTGCTTAGAATAATGAGTACAAGTTGTTTTTTTTACAAATGTATCCATAGAAACTTGGATAAAAGTATGATGAAATTTTTATATTAAATGTTAAATCGTTTTCAGGAGCTTTGTTTTCGTGAGCTTTTTTCAGCGTTGTAGTAGCTGTTAGCCACCAAAAGCATGAGTCAGAAAATCTAAAGGAGTTTTTTGTTTTAAGGTAAGTACAACACAAGAGGAGTTAGTAAATAATACTAAAATGTTTTTTAACTTAGTTTTTCTTTAGACATAGGTATAGTTCTAGCCTGGACTCGAAAAAAATGACATACATTTTGTCCAAACAAGAAAAAAGGGCATAATCTTTATCCGGACGCGAGAAAATGGCAAGTCTTCGCCTGGACTCAAAGAAAAGGGTGAAGTCTTCTAAGACAAAAAAGGGCATAATTTTCGTCTGAACTGTGAAAAAAGGCAAAGCCTTTATGTGTACTAGAAAGAAAAACATAATCTTCGTCCGGAACATCGAAGGGGTGTCATTTTTGTCCAGGGCCAATCAGAGGATAGTCTTCATCTGAATCGTCGATACATGTCAAGTTATACGATATTTAAAAGTTATAAATGAAAGAAAATTAATTTAATTAATTGAATTGAACTTTTTTTAGTAAGGCTCTTTACGTCAAAAACTAAATTTGGCATTTTAGGTCTGACATCTAGCGGTTACTAAGAAATTAAATTGCTATCTTCACTATTGATTTAGGATTCATAATAGTTCCCACGTTATCGAAAAGCTTAATCTGTTTTGACTTTCAATGGGATACCAAGCTCAGTCCTCATTGGTGGGAGCTTTTTGAAATGCTGGCCTCAAATTGATGGGAGTTTTGTCGTTTGGAAAAAAATGTCCATGACTCTTTTTTTGTCGCTTCTACATAGTTCTAGATGAAAGAAAAGGCTGTTGCGTTTTATACGCTATCAAAAATCCGTCATCAAATTGTGCAGCCCCCGTGCATTATTTCTACGTCACTAATGAATGTGCGTCAAAACAATGAGCACCAGTCAAAGAAAAAGCATAATAATTTGGGTTAAAAAAGTAGTCAACTCAGATTTGGGTTAAAAAAGCAGCAAACGCAGATTCACGTTCAAACAGCAGCCAGTTTGGAAGTAATTCATTTTCAGTAAGTTTTATGGTGGCAATATTAAAATTTACGATATGGGTGTAACCAAACAAAAAAAACGGAGATTTTTTAATCATCCAACATATTAGAACAATTGTGTTACGCTGTTGTTATACAACAAGATATTCTTATTAAATTCTGTTATATACAAGTTTGCTGCAATAAGATTTCGTTCTTTTCGAAAATTTAAGAACTAATCTTTTCTTTCCAACCGTCTTAAATAAATAATATTTTTAATCTACAAATGATGTTTTTCTTGTGAACTTTAGTAGAAACAGTTATTTTTATTTTTAATTTCTCCTAATTACTGTAAATTAATTAATCCGTAAACTACCTCTATGTTATCTATGCATACTACTTTATAATACTTTTATCAGAACTTAGATACTTTTGTACAATAGTGATAAGATATCATACACTCCATATTTTTGCAAGTATGTTTACGTAGATACGTTTGTACACAACATTAGGATTCTATATATTTACAGTCTTCTTTCCCTTCAATGACCGCAGCTGTAAAGGACAAAAAGGAGGTGATTATTCTAAGAGTGAAATTGGTGAAGGCAGGGGTGAATAAATTTGGGCTGCGTCTAAGAGGAGCAGGTCTTGATCAGACGCAGGAATGAGACTTTGCAGTCATCAACCCATCATGATGGCCCATTGTCCAGCTTCATATTTTTATACTTCCTCTATCATCTTTTTCTTTTGTTTATTTCTGTTTTTTTTGTGTTTTTTTGTGTTTTTTTTATTTTTTATTTTTTTTTGTTTTTTTTTTTGTACTTTGTTCAGCTCATGCGCCTCGTTAAGGAATTGCCAAGGCTTACTAGTTGCGGCAGTTACCTTGCGATGACCAAGAAAATATTTCCAGACATAGCCCGCAGGATTATCAACGAAGATAGGCATTTCTGTACCCTTATCAAACCATACGGGCTTGGAGGTACGAACCTTTCTTCTTTATATGCTGCGATTTTTCCCAGCCGTTTATTTTAATTGACAACGATTTTCATAAACGTGTTAGTGTAGTGATTACAGTTATAAGTATTTACATTTTATCTCTATACGTATATGGGGAGAATCACGTCAACTGTCCCAGCGCCGCGGTGGACGGCCCGCGCGGTCGTCAAACATGACGTTTTTAACTCGTCATTTCGGTGTCAAAACTTTGATAAAAAAATAATCTAAAAACATTTTCTTGCGTATTTTTTTCTCAGCTTTCCAGGAGTGGCATCAGTTTTTCGAAAATTTGCTCCCATAACCTCGAAAAATGCACTTGTTTGAAAAACACGTTTTATCTCCATGATCTTCAACTTTTGGAATTTTTTTGATAGTCTAGATCGAAAGATGAGACATTTTTACGTAGATATCAACAATAAAAAAAGAGGGGTTTTTCGTTTTTATAACGTATTTAAACGATGAACGAGACGATGGGAGCCGTGGCGGCCGGGCCATGCGCGGCAGGAGCGCGCCGTCTGCTACCGTCTCTCTGACTGGATGTAAACAAATACACCTAACCATGACGGTTTGCACTTCGCAACAAGTTTCGGTTAATTAATTGAATATTAATATATATTATATTTATGACTTCAGGTTGTGCTATCGTAAGTCGAAGTTTTCATAGGTTTTACTGCAAAGAAACGAAGATTTTTTTAGTAGCAAATCTGACTACGAAGAAACTTCCTTGAGATTAAAAGACGAAATTTACAGTGCGAAACTGATTCCAGGGACACTGAATCATCATGCGTTTATCTCCATAAAGGATAACAAATTAATGTTAAAGGAAACTTCTTTGAGTAACCAGTATGAAATTTTTCCGAAACTGAAAGAACGTAAAACAAGTGTCACTTCGATTACCATGCCTAAAAAGAAAAAAAGAACGAAGTAGAACAAATTTGTTTTAATTTTTTGCTTTATTTATGTAAATATCTGATATTTAATTAATATTAATTATTATTTATTTCTTTATTATAAAATTGTTGTACATATGAATAAATTTTATCAGAACATTTAATATTTATCTATTGTAAGCCCCGGTTAACTAATTGTTGTTTACATCGCCACTACTACATTATATATTATATAGCCAAACAGACTCACCGTAGCAGACGACACACGGCGGACGTGCTGCTGCCGCGCATGGCCCGGCCGCCACGGCTCCCATCGTCTCGTTCATCGTTTAAATACGTTATAAAAACGAAAAACCCCTTTTTTTTTTATTGTCGATATCTACGTAAAAATGTCTCATCTTTCGATCTAGACTATCAAAAAAATTCCAAAAGTTGAAGATCATGGAGATAAAACGTGTTTTTAAAACAAGTGCATTTTTCGAGGTTATGGGAGCAAATTTCTAAAAAACTGATGCCACCACTGAAAAGCTGAGGAAAAAATACGTAAGAATATGTTTTTAGATTATTTTTTTATCAAAGTTTTGACACCGAAACGACGAGTTGAAAACGTCGTGTTTGACGACCGCGCAGGCCGTCCACCGCGGCGCTGGGACAGTTGACGTGATTCTCCCCATATATATAATCGTCTTGTTCATTCACGTTGCTTCTTCCGGCTTAGCCTCCTTCCACTTGATAAGCGCCCTATAACTTATCAACGGTGTAGCTTATTTAATCCCCTCTTCTTTTAATGCGGAAACATTTGATACAAGGTTTAAATTTCCCGCTGTAAAAATTTTTGAAGCGGAACGCTTTCTCACGCCTATATAGATAGAATAATGCCATCCTATTTCTCACTATTAAGGAGTTCTGAGATTTCGTTGCTGCCATATAATAATAGAGTGATATAGTATACATATTATTATCCAAAATTGCTACCGTATTCCACTATTTTTTGTACTGTATTTCCCGAAAATTACAATTCTTTACTCAGGACTTTTTTTTTGGGTGATCTTAATGTTAACTCAATAATTAATTATCTGCCTTTGATAAACCTTTTTTGCAACTTTTACATTACATATTAAAATCATTTACATTTACAACATTTATTCATTATTATAGGTCCCACAATTTTGTTGCTACTAATGTATTTTTTTTTTTTCTAATATAATTATTATTATTTTTTCTATTATTATATTCTCTTTTTTTTTCAATTTTTTTTTTTTTGATTTCCCTGCCTATGTGTTTAACTGTTTTATCTACTCTTATACAGACCAATTCGTCCATGTTAATTACAATCCTAATGTTAATTCAATAATTAATTCTCTGCCTTTGATAATGTAAGCCTTTTTTGCGACTTTGACATAACATATTAAAATATTCTACATCTACAACATATTTTATACTATAGGTCCCACAATTTTATTGCTACTAATGTTTTTTTTTTTTTTCTCATAAAATTCTTTTTTTTCTATTATTACATTTTTTTTTTTAATTTTTATTTTTTTGGTTTCCCTGCCTATGTGTTTTACTAATTTATTCATCCTTACACGGGCTGATTTGTCCAAAAATTTCGAAACGATATCAGCAACCAGTGGCTCTGGATCTGAGATCTGAGTCCTCCAGAACGCCTCGCTGCTGTCATTCGTTCTGTGATAAGTCTTCTATCCGTAGGCTTTTTAGAACGAAGTTCTTTATGTCGCGTTACTTGGAGGGCTGGAATTTGAAAACCGACAGATTTTTTTTTTTTGAAACGAGAGTCGTTTACCCAGAGTCTCTTCCTCTCAAGTTTCCCCCCTTACCCCGTCCCCCTCACCTACTGTTTTCCATACACTTTCCCTCTCCCCACTATATATGTATATCTGCCAACCGTGCCGTGTTAGTCTTCTTCACACCTTTACCCACCATTCCCCCTCACACTCCCAAGCAATTAATTTTCAAACAAATTTTAATTTTATTTTCCCACAATAATTTTTATTTCTCTTTGAATTTTTTTCTTTTACAATTAAAAAAAAAAAAAAAAAAAAAACATTTTCCAATAAAGAGATTTGAACCCTCGACCTCGGGCATATGAGGTCCAGTACCTTACCCACTCTGCAACAAGCGCTGCCGACTATGGGAACTCTGTTTTTTGTACTTATGGTGTGGTTCGTAACTATAACATTCCATTTTTAAATGTATTCACTGATAATACATTTAATAATGTATTAGTTTTATAAATTGTGTATTTGTTTTCTAAATAATACATCTAAAAAAAAAAACAAAAAAAAAGAAACAAAAAAATTTTAATAAGCATAATATGGTTGTGTGGATTAAAAATAATAAGGTGCGTTATTACGCATTAAATATTTGTATTTTATGCATTTAATGCATAAAATACCGACCGATTCTTATCAAACCTGAGGTTTTTTTTGGCATTACAGTAATGCTACTAATTACTGTTATAAATAAATTATTTTATAAATAAATAAATTATTAATATAAAGGAAATACAAAAGAATAAAAAAAAAAGTAATGAAACTAAATATGAAAAAAAAGGAATGATATATATAAAAAAAAAGGGAATAAAAAAAAAGATCAAATATGGAAATAAGAAAGAAATTAAATAAAGGAAATACAAAAAAATGAAAAAAAATGTAATTAAATTGTTTATTATTGTTTATTACTACATAAATCTGGATACTCGACGGTACTAAAATTTGCTTTTTTGATGAAAGATAAAATTTGCAAGAGAGTATAAAAAAAGTAATGAACTATAGAATAGTTTTTTTGTTCCATTAAAATTTCATTCCAAACAATATTTTTAATTTAAAATCTGTTTTCTGATTCAATTGGGATAAAATTTTTTTTTTGGTTTCAACATCTAGACAGTGCAACATATAATTGCCCATTAGAAAATAATGGTTTGCTAAAGTACAACCCTAAGGCATCAAAACTTTGACCTTAAGATTTATTGATAGCCATAGGAAGAGTTAAGATAAATGGAAATCGTTTTCTGTACAATATAAATGGTAGTGAAGAAGAATTGTTTGTAATGAGTGTTATACTTAGACTAAAAACTTTTTTTCCTTTTTTTTACTTGAAATTATTCCAGCTTCGATGTTGTATTTAAATAATTTTGTAATTCATAATCTTGTACCATTGCAAAGTCCTTCAGATATGTTTAAGTTTCGTATTAACATAACAATAGCGTTGATTTTTGAATCTAATTCGTGTGAAAAGACTTTCTTTACTACTATTTAAATATTCTGTAGAAAAATTAGTATAAATATTATCGTCTAATTTATCTACTCCTTTGTGATTTGCTTTATCCATACTACAGTACGTTACTAATATTCCTACCATATTATTTTTAAATTTTTTTGTTCAAAAAGTGAGTGTATTTATTGTGAGATGTTTATATAGCTTTACTTGTAAAAGAATCATCATCATTATTAAAAATTTAAGAACATCTATCTTTTGTTTTCAATGTCTGAGGAATTATAAAAGTTTTAATTTTGCCTCCTTCTGTATCCAGTAGCAATGAAGACAATTTTCTATCAATTGAACATACATTATTTTTTAAATAGAAAATATCAAATAAAGGCCAAAAATTGGTAAATTTTATGGTTTCTTAAACAACAGTAATTTTGCTGCCGTTTTTTACTACTGGGAGAATTTGACGAAAGTCTCCACCTAAAATTATTATTTTATTTCCAAAAGGTTTACTACCACTAGATAAATCTTTCAAAGTCCTATCAACGATTTCTAACACTTTTTTCGGTACCATAGAAGCTTCATCCCAAATAATTACTTTAACATTACGTAATTTTTGTTTATCTGGCTCAAACTGGAAGAATGCACTTTCTATAGTGCTTAATTCCAAAGGAAGTCCGAAAGTTCTGTAAGTGGTCATTCCCTTTGGAAGCAGAATAGAAGCAATACCTGTCCAAGCCATTGTAAGAATTTTTTTTCAATTGATATGAAATAATAAATTAATCTTTTGTATAGAAAAGTTTTTCTAGATTCACCAGGACCATCGATGAAAAAAATTTTTTTTTTTAATTTCATTATTTTTTGAAAAATTTGACATTGATCATTGATTATTGAGTTGTAAAAAAATTTCAAGGAATTTATGTTAACAAAATATTCTTTCATCATTGTCAGTATTAATATTTTTTTTATCGTTTCTGTTGGTTCTGGTAAACTGAAATCTTTACAAGACATTTTTTCAGAATTAAAAATTTCGGTTAAATGTAGAACAGCTTTATTTTTATCATCTTCACAATTTTTAATAAAGAATTTTTTGTATTTGTTCCAAATAATATTACCAAAAAAATTTTCAGACATAATAAACCATGCGAAAAATTTTCGTAGTTGAAAAGACAGCATAACGTTACATGCTTCTTCAAAAATTATGTTGTTTTGAAAATCGTGTTCTTCTAATCCCATAGAAATAGCTGTTATTAGTGAGGGAAAATGAAAAGTGATTGTTAAAAAATCATGTAATTAATTATGATCAATATACATTTATAACATATATAAATTTTAAGTAACAATTAATATAAGTCGGGTATTTTCCCATACTTCGAAAATTTAATTTGCAATTACGCGGGTTGGTGCGCAGAGCGGGCAGGGGGCACATATAGTTATAAGAGCTTAGAAATATCTATTGACACATACAGCATAGACAGCTCATTTAAAAAAGGGAGCCCCTAGAAGAAATAATAAAGCTCACCAACAAAAATTCAAGGGCACATTTCTCTGTTTATATAAACTTTACCACTTTTATTTGAAATTAGCAGCTTGTTTTCCATATTCCTCCAGAAACATACCAGTAATCATACCCCAGTGTAGAAAATTTATTTCCGAGTATTTTCGAAAAATGCCATAGTCTTCCGAATTCTGTAAAATATACTTCAACATATTATTTTTATACTAACAATTAATTTCATCATTTTTTAAGGCCTTAAAAATATTAATACAAACCTTATTTTGAAAAAATTCCACTTGTAACACAATGACAGGGGGGTTGGCGCGCGGAGCGTGCAGGGGGGCGGAGCCCCACTAGTATATATATATATATATATATATATATATATATATATATATATATATATATATATATATATATATATATATATATATGACTGGAACTCTGATCTTTCTGCTAGATTTCTCTATGCCTGAAGAAGGTTCTCACCTTTAGTCATGAAATTTGCTCTGTTAATTCTTTCGATAACTTTCCACGTTGTGCTGGACGTCACAAGGTGTAATATATATTCAATTATAAGTTCTAGGTTTCCCTGTATTGATCCTCTATGGTTTCTTTCTTATGATTGTTTGTGCCCTATAACCACAATAAAGTCTGTTGTTTTAGCTGATCTTTATCGCTATTTATTTACTTTTTTTTTTTTCTATACATTAAAAAAAATTGTATTTGACTATTTGATTGTGTTTATCTTTTCTTTTAGTGTCCGAGTAATTTCGTGACAGATTGTGGGATGTAGTGTGGAATGTTGTCTGCAAACTGTGCCTCGTGCTTGATTGAATGCATGATCTTACTATACGTATTTGTAGTACTGTGCCGAACTGAAAATGTTTAAGTGTCTGTGTGGCAAAGTAAATGTGTGTTTGTGTCTTCCTTTTTTTGCGTCCAAGGGCCACAAAAAGGAGCAAGACATGCTTTGAGTCGATTGGTGGTGACAAAAGGGTAACCACACGTCTAATTTTGTCGATGTACGACACTTTTAATTAGTTCCCTTTTTAGAGTTTGACGCTGAACAAGCCGTGATCCAGACCTATGATTTTAAATGGCCCTACATATTGTGCATTGAATTTTTTTTTGTGTGGCTCATTTAGTTAAGGAATTGCTCCCCCCACGCTAAAGAGTTAGAAATTTATTTCTCTGTCGTAGAAATATTTAGTGCACAGTTTGGAATATGCCAGATTTATGACTGCTATTGTCTGTAGTTCTTGAAATGTTCCTAATAAGCTTGTAATGTATTTATTTGTGTTTGTATCTTTTAAGTGTGATACCAGGCTTGTCAAGGTTTGTGCTCTTCTGTCAAATATCAGTTTGTGTGATAAATATCCTGTGCTCTTATGTACCGTGATGTTATATGCGTAATGCAAAAGCCTAATCAGTCGTCCCAGTTCTTTTGGTCTTTACAATAGGCCCTTAGGTACACGGTTATTGTATGGTGCATTCGTTCAATACTACCATTGAAGTAACCGCATTTTTTTTTGTAAGTCTCGTGTAGAGATATTACTGTTCTCTCCTCTGCTTGTAGTGTTGGCTCGGATTTCTCTGCAGTTCCACCGTAAATGGCCTGGTTTCCTCCGGTTGTAGCATCTAGCCGTGTCTATAGCAAAAATGCTGGCCAAATTGATATTTTGCTAATTTGGATTTTGTGGGATTGAGAGAGATAAGGGTTTAATCTGTGAGTAGTTTAACCTTGCCGCCTGAGTTGGTTTAGTATTTGAGCTAACTGTATTATGTATTGAAGCATTCATTCCATTTGTTGGTGCTTGTGCAATCTTGCTTTCTCAACACTCTCTAGCTGACCTTACAGCTTTTCTAAGGTTCGTCAGTCTCTCGTACTGAACTTGCATGTCCAATGGTTCTGTCAGCCCCAACATAAAGTGTTGTAAAGCAAAATCTGCTACTGTGTCCTTGAAGTACATTTTTTTCGCTAGGTTTAGGTCTATAGCCTTGTTGTAAATGGACATCAGCCTACTACAAGTCGTTTGCATCCTGTGCCCGTGATCTGTGACTGATTCTATTGGGTTTTGATAAACTGTTATTAATTAAGATTAGAAGATTTTGGTAGCCCCAGCGTTGTTATATTGGGTGGTGAAATTCGATAAAAGCTCCTCAACTGACTTGCAATATGCCATGCCTGGCACAATTACCATGGTGAGTACGAATAATATGTCATCCTGGTTATTTCAGAAACGTCACACTATGCGCCTGACCAAAGCGGTAAAAAGCGAAAGAGTCCCCGAGCTGCTGTCAAATATCGGTATGGTATTTAGTTGATAGCTTAGGGACAGACGGTGAATATTAGTAGTTGCATTGTTTAGTCTAAGGTATGCTGCGTGGTTGCGGAAATCACAGCTCCTGGGCTCTCGTTTTATGCTATCAGTTACTATTTTAAATACAGTGATGACAGGGAATCACACCTCACCCATTTGGACAAGGTGCCTCGAAGACTAAAAGGAAAGCGTGTGATAATGGGTGCTGATATGAATGCTGAGTCATCACTCTTGAGCCCAAAGGGCTCCAACGAGAGCGGTGAAGCCTTCGAAAATCTAATAGCAAGTCATGACCTTGCGACCCAGAACAGGATCACGAATACACCTACATATGAGTCAAGGGGACAAAAATGTTAGATTGATATCACCATAGTGAGCTCGTTGGTGAACAACAGGATCTTGAACTAGAGATTGCAGGTATCATGGACAACCAGTGAGCACAAATCAATTTCGTTTCGTTTCAAGGCCCATCGAGAAGAAGGGGAGAATCCCTCTGCTGGAACAAGGTTTGACCTGAGGAAAGCAGACTGGGAGAAATTTGAAAGAGAATTAATAAGACTCTTAGAGGAAAGACTCGATGACTTGGAACTAGGCAATGAAAATGAAATAGATATATACGCCCAAGAAATGGGAGAAACTATAATTGATGCGTGCAAGCATGTTATGCCCAAAAAAGGTCACCAGAGGAACCGTAGTCCATGGTGAAATGAAGAACTAGCAGCGACAAAAACGAAACTAAATAAAGCATTTAGGATGCTCAAACGATATTAAGACAATGTTTTGGTAAATGAGTACGGAGCCCTGCAAAAAAGGTACAAGCAAATGATTTGTAAAGCGAAAACTGAAAGCTGGAGAGACTTTGTTAGTAAAGTGGGGAACGAAAACGTCTTTGGCCGCGTCTATAAATACATGGCAAACAAGAAAATTCTCCACACTACCTTCAGTGCTCTTCGAACTGAAGACAACTATACATTGTCAATGAAAGAAACGGCTAAAACTCTGTTAGCGATTGATGTGCCGGATGGCGTCAAATCTGTAGACTCCCTGGAGCTGAGTCGCATGAGGGAGCAAGCAGGGATTCTTCTAGAAATGGAGGACGCCCCTGCTTTCTCTGCTCAAGAGCTCAGATTTACCGTAAAGGTTTGAAAAATGGGAAGGCACCAGGAGCTCATCGGGTGGAGGTTCAAATTATCCAACGAGCAGCGAGACTCCTCCCAGATAAGTTCCTAAGGTTAATAAACGCCTGTTTAGAAAAGGGTCACTTTCCACAAGAGTGGAAAAAGGGACCGATCACGGTTCTATTTAAAAGTTTCGACAAAGACCTCGCAGACCCTAGTTCATATCGCCTAATAAATCCTCTCTCCGTAAACAGCAAAACCTTGGAAAAGCTCATAGTCAGTTGACTAAACAGCGAAATACTGAGCTCCAGGAGCATATCATCTCACCAATACGGTTTTAGGCCCCAGATGTCGACCGAAGACGCCATTGTGGAACTGAGATGGATAGTGGATGATTCGACGTGTCGACTCACATTTGGGGTCCTGTTCAATATAAAAGGCGCATTCGATAACGTGCAGCACTCCGCGTACCTTTCAGCTCTGAAGAAAAGGGGATGCCATAGGAACATCTAACAGCTTATAAAAAGCTACTTTGAAAACCGGCAAGTCTCCCTCGAGTGGGCGAGCCGGTCTGCCTCTAAAGTCGCACCAAAAGGGTGCCCCCAGGGCTCAGTGCTTGGTCCCAGCTGTTGAAACCTCGCATTTAACCCACTGCTGGAAAGACTAGAGGCTAGACCGGACGTTGAGTTCCAGGCATACGCTGACGATCTCATCACAGTTGTGAAGGAAAACTTTCGAAAAGAAATTGAAACAAAAAGCCAGGAAGTGGTCGACGAGGTCATCAAGTGGAGTGAAAGCGTAAAACTTGAAATTTCAAAGAAAAAGACCGAAGGCATATACCTAAAAATCAGCGAATTTGAAAATAATGGACCCAAAGTAAAACGCAGACCTGACAGGCCAAGGAGATCAAGAAAAAGAAAGGCAGTTCCGATGCTACGGACGCCAGTCATTAAGATCAAAGGCAAAAGTCTAAAAGTAAATAAAACTGTCAGGTACCTGGGAATCATAATTGAGCAGGGTATTAACTTCGGTAATCACTGCAAATACCTCAGAGACAAAATGACACCGGTTTTTCATAAGCTCAGGAGACTAGCTAACAGCACTTGAAAAATGACATTCCCTACGTGCATGCGAATCCATCAAGCAGTGTTTGCTCCCACGGTCGCTTACGCGGCTGCGGCATGGGCGGACAAGTGCACAGTGCATGACATTTGAATGTTGTCAAGCGCACAGCACATGACTCTAGTAGCAGCTACCCAAGCGTACAAAACTGTCTCGACAGATGCGCTATGTGTACTTGTGGGCACACTTCCAGTCGATATTCTTCTAGAAAGCAGAATCGCCCTGCACAACTTAAGGAAACAAAAACTAATTTCCTTTGGGAACTTTAAGGAAGTCAGGGCAGAAAAAGTCAGTGAAAAGCAGATAAAGGAAGGAGCCTTAAATGCATGGCAAAAAAGATGGGACAGCTCAAAGAATGGACAAGTAACATACTCGTTTATCAAAAAAGGTTAAAGACTGACTTGACACGAGGTGGATGGAGTTGAATCACGAAAACGTTCAGGTGCTCACTGGCCATGGAAATTTCAAGACAAATCTATACCAGTTTAGCTTAACGGACAGTAATGCTTGCATTTGTGGGGAAAAGGATACTTCTGACCATAGACTTACGAGCTGCTCCAGAACGCATGAAAATCGAAAGCAATTCATGTGAAAGGTAGGACTTGAAAAGTGGCCAGAGAACAACGAATAGTTCATGTCAAGTCAAAAAATCTTTGCCGCTTCCTCGGAGCTTTGCAAATCTGTTGTGAAGGATGCGAGCCCTGTGTGAGTAGAGAGAGAAAAGCAATTGTACAATGAAACTATTAAAAAACGAGTATGAGTGACCAAATGAGAATTGGCCTTAGGGAGTTGCGCCCCTGCTCGGCTCATAGCAAAAACTACGCGGCTCCGGGCGAAAGCCGGCAGGCACGCCACCTCGAGGTGTCCCCGTGGATGCGGCCATCATCCAAAGCTGTCTGTGAACGGTTGGATCTGGAACGACTAATTAAGAGTCAGGGCAGCTGATGGCCGTAACAAAAGTGTCTGTTCCAGACTCCAGCTGTATCGATCATCGAGACTTGATAATATTTACCTTCGGGTCTCCTTGGGGATACCATTGGTACGACTAACGGGCGTATAGATTTTTCCAAGTAAGACTAAGGCGGGTTTCTGCACAATCGTGGATGGGTAATTTTAGATTCCCTGAGTACCTCTCAAGAGGCTGCGAGCCCCAATTGGAGACAACCAGCTGGAAAAAGGAAGCGGCGCCAGCCAAATATTTGGAGAACATTGCTATGCACCATTCCGTGCGTCGCTAATCCTTCCTTCTGTTTAGTCTAAAGTATTGATTTCTTGCGCTATTATGTTCTTTCCGTGTCTGTTACAAGCTGGCCGTTTTTCTGTACATTGTGTGAGTTTGTTTCTGCAGAGTGGGATGATATTGCTGTCTTATTGTTTGGGAGAAAACGCAATGCTCATGATGTGTGACAGCATGATATTTCTGGGTTTCTGCCAACATTTTGGGGCGTGTAGGAGAAATTGGGTGTTGCATAGTAAATGTGTTTTTTTGTAAGGTTGTTCTTATTTTAAACGAAGGAGCAGTATTTCACCGCATCAGTGAGCTCTTCTGCTGCGTCAAAAAGAATGTTGATGTTTTCATCTTAGGTTGGGGGGTGAGTAGGTATTTTAAATGCGCGCATACTCTACTCGTCATTTGACTTGGATCTTATTAGGTTTCTTGGCAATTCCATGTGTGCTGTTTTCGCGGGTGTTTTATGTGCTCTTACCGCATCTTTTGCGATCGGGCAACTAGTCATGAAGTTTCTTACCCGATGCTCATTCTTTCTATCACGGCCCTACAGCTATGATTTTTGGTCGTCTGCCTCCATTTTAAAGTAGTTGAATTCCTTCCTGATTGTAGCGAATGCATATTCCCTAAAGAATCGATGGAAATGAGGGCGTATTCTAGATTTTCTGACGCTTTCTGCAACCCCTTAAGGATAAGTTTTAGGAAAGCTCTACTTTTATTACTGTTAAGATTGTCCACATTTATTGCAGGGTTCAACTCATCCTCGAGTTCTTAAATTCTTCCTCCTCTATTAGAAAAGAATTAGTTTGCCTCATTCTCTGACCCAACAGTTACTTATTCTTTAAATTGTACGAGTGCATGTCTGAAACTTCATCTCTCAGCGTATAAAGTACGGTTGAATTTCTTTCTTCGTTATGCGTTCTGCGAGAAATGTTGCTGAGATCTGTCGACTGTTACTTGGCATGCTCCGTTTGGTTATCGCATAATAAGCATTTAACCACCGCGACATCTTTCAATCTACGACTTGTGGTGGCAATTCTTACTATGTCCGCATCATATTGCCATATCTTTTCTTCCCATTCCCTCTCATTTGCCTCCACAATCGCAGCTGCGTCAACTGTCACCTCATCAAATTTCTCCTTTGTATTCAGTACGTCGCTTGCCAGGGTATCGTGTTTATTTTTTGCGGTCATGCCAAAATCTTTTACTTTCTCAGAAAGCTACTTTCTTAGCAACATGTTTTGATTAACTTTGATATATTTCGTTAATATGCACCTGTTATATGTATTCGAATTCATTGTTGTATTACGTTTTCTATCCTGTAATTTAGTGAATCATGCGATACTCTGGACTATGAATTCGAGTGTAACCTACGTGAAGTGTGTAAATCCTACAATATCCGATTTTCTCATATAGTGGGGGCAAATTATTACGTCGCGTACACTTTAATACCCTTACTTTAATGTAGCTGATAGTCCTAAAAGTATCAGCACTATTTTCCACATGGTCCGATATAGTAGTTAAGCCAGGTTGTTTATTGTCATATCCTCTAGAGTTCTTCTGGCTGTCTTCACCGAGATGATGGAGCGCCAAACCTAGGTCAGGCCCACTGTTACCAAAATCAGCCTGTCACACAGGGTTCTAGAAATGACCAAGGCTGGCAGAGACACTAGTTAGATGAAAAAACAAAAATTGTGGATTCTTCGTAGAATCATAACATAAATATTCTTAAGTTTTCATCACCTGACAGAATAATTATCTGTTGACTGCTTAAGCAGCCCCTTATCAAATCGTGTATGTAAAAAATCTATTAACATAAAAGCTGTGTAAAATCGAAAATTATGTTTCTCCTTTCTGAGAACTGTGGGGAGTGCTTAAGACACCTACGTTACGTAATATTTTTATTTAAAAATGTGTTGTGCTGTTTTAAACGATGTCACGTTTTTAACCAATTAAATATTTTTCAATTAAACACTGGAACTCTTGTGAATTTACTATCTTCAAAGATACATATACGTGTTCCGTAAGACATACCAACGTGTGCACTGCTCTCATGGAGTAGGAAGCATTCTAACCACACCATTGACAAAAGACAGTGAAAATGGTTAGGTACTCCTGTTTTCACTTACTAGCTTCTTTTACGTAGATTCAATAGTATCTGTAATTATTTGGCTAAACTTATACGCTTTTTCCTGCAATACGGGTGATTTTATCAAATAAAAATGTTTGCTCTCACGAAAAATTTAAAACTTGTAAGAAATTCTCGTCTATTACGGAAAAAACCGTACTTTTCGTGACAGACTAAGGATTATCTTATAGAGTTTGAGACTTTACTACTGTCTTGAGTCAAAGCATTTTGCCAACTAAAAATATTTCTCGAACTCTAATTTAACGAAGAAAACAAGTTAAAGTCCTTGAAGGAGCGATCTTGTTTTAAAATGTAGTGTTGACATCTGTGGAGCCTTATTTGCGATACAGTGCATACAGTTGCACCACAGTGCTTCACTATAAGGTTTATAGGTTTGTGCGAAAAAGTGCATAATTTAACTGCACAACCACTTGTTCAACTCCATTAATGTCCACATGTATGAATACTCGGAAAATATAAGCACGCCCGCAAGGAAATACACATGAACGTATACATGAGTACATTTTCATGTATGTGTCTATGTACATAGTCAAAGTTGACCTTCTTACGAGTACAGCATGGATTATTGCCCTCCTCCACTCAAAATGGGGACAGCTAAGAGCTACCCTCTCAAACGGGGGGCAGCTCTGTACCCTCACACTAAACCCATCCCCTACTATCCATAGTGGCCATCCTAGAAAGAGAAAGGCAGAGGTTCAGAGCCTTCCCAGTATACATACCCACATTCTTTGAAAAGTTCTTATAATTATTAAAGGCAAGGGTTAATTAACCTTTCAGTCTTATGTAAATACATTATTCAATAATTATCGATTAAAGTTTTAGTCAATAAAGTTTTTTTGCAAAGTTCGTTGACATAATACCTAGAGTACATACAAGATTCCTAGGACGTAATTTACGGCATTATTTAAAATTTAAAAAAAATTTTTTTCCTCAAACTTGTTTATAAAGATTCACTTTTTCCTTGATAAAAAAATACCTAAAAAAACAACTATGTAACATGATCTTACATATATCATAATTAACCAAAGTCATGCACGTGAATGTTGAGAAATGTGCATGTTACGTAGGAAGTATTTTAAGTTATCTACTTTGATTTTACTTAGTGTGTTGTAAGCTATCAAAGTTCTTTTATGCACTCAAGAAGTCGTTGCTATTTAATGCATTGAAAATTAATACAAATAACCACATCACACATTTTTTAAAAAACAGAAAAAATTTAGTAAGGATTTCACTACTATAGGCCTTACATAAGTAATTTCTCATTTTGTGCAAAAAATAATTCCAGTATAATATTAGTCGTATTTAACTTGAAAATCCTTTATATCAAAAGTGAACAAAATAACTTGAATAATTATAATATCTATATTACATATCATTATTGCTTGTTTCTTTAACGATAATAACATAGGTGTCTAGTTAGTCGACCAGTTAATATTTATTGCGTGGAGTATATACAATATATTGTATTATACAACAATACATGGTACGTTTCTTACCATATGTTAGATGTGGTACTCAATATAATATAAATTTTGAAAGCATCAAAAAGTAATAAATTTAAATACGTGTTGCAGGGTAATAAAAATTTACTAATCATTTTTGTCGTAGACTTACATACCCATCAGGGTGATTCCAGTGACTTACAAATTGAAGCAGCAGGGCCCATAGGTTCTTTGTGATCTTTTTGATAGGATGCCAAACTCTGAAAAATAATATCTTTTTTGTAACTGATACATAATACGAGCGTACAAACGCCTGGTAAATAAATAATTACACCTGTACATGATTATACTTAAGAAACTCAGCATTTACTGCATGGAATACAGGGGTTGTCAGTTTAATGTTGTCTCGTTCACTTTAAATATGAAGGAGATGTATAAATAATGTACAAGTAATGTATAAACTAAACATTATAGTAAGGATAGATAGTAAAAAAAGACAAACAATCGCACCTGTAAGTCCTCTGATAAGAGAAGCCTCAATAAATTTTTTTTTTTTTAAATGTATGTCAAAGAATTCTTGGAATATTTTGTATTAAATAAAGTAAAAAATGTTACATAGTATGCACATAAAAGTATTCCAATAACTTTAAAAATAATATAATCTGTTAGGCAATAACTCAAAATACCTGCCGTATTTCATGCATATTTTATAACTATAATGGGCATGATTTCAGTTGACTATGATAAATTTAAGGTCGCGTTACATGGTGCTTGGTTTTAATCACTTGACTTAATTTTTTTTTTTTTTTTTTTCAAAATGAGTAAGATCTCAAGGAGCCCTGCAAGAAATTTTTTTTTTACAAAACAAATGTCGAAAAATTCCTGTCAGCAAGTTTTTTTATAGAATATTTACGATAACACTTCTAGTTGTGAATATTTTAAATATTTTTTCATAAGTTTTGTTAGTTATAAACAAAAAATCCATAAAAATAACTTGTCTCTAACGACTGTTACAAAATGTCACAAATAAAATTCGTAAAATAACTACGATGCAATCATTTCAAGAGAACCGCATCGAAAAGTGAGTTCAGATGAACCACAAAGATTTGTTGTGTACTTTAAATTTCGTAGGGGTGTGTAACTTTTTCTGTAAAAAGACGTTATAGTAGTATCATTTCAAAGTATGTTATTATCATTTCTTATTTTTGTCTATTTTGGCTTAGTTTAACATTATTCAAATATTTACCAAGCTACACTAAAATATATTTCAGTTTTTATTCTAGTTCTCATGGCTATAGTACGAAAATTTGAATAGATATAACAAACAATGAAAATATTAAAGGTAAATATAAGGTAGGTTGAATATGTACGTATATTATGTTGTTGTTGCGAAATATACACAAATAGATTGTAAAACTTGTATGCTCATTGCTAAAGGATAACGACATTTGCTAAGCGCAATATAGTACATAATATTATTGGTAAGAAAAAAGTTTTAGAAAGCAGTACTTAAGATCAAATAACTATATCAGGGCTCTATGCTAGCGCATTCCTTAAGATCTATATATGAGTTACTTGAAACCGGTATTAAGTGCAGGGCATAGTTATCTCATCTTTCTTCGTGCATGCAAGCGTTCGAGTGGTAAGCTTGAATCATCCTAAGGTAGTGCATGCATTCTTTTGTATGAATAAATTCTATTTTTATACGTATTTTTTTAAGGATACATCGTGTAATATTAGTCGGCTTCACCTTATAATATAAAACTGTTTGTGTAGTACATTTGTGCATTTCTTTGTAAATTTCTTTCTAAAAATACTTTTCTCTTATTTGTCTGTAAGTTTTAACTACATATCTAAAAACTCCTTATAAACTAATATAACATGTATTAAGTTTTTTTTGTCTTTACGGCTGATTAAAAATATTCATCAAACACATTTTTGCAGTACGGAATGTAGAAAGTATGACGTAATTCTTAGTACAAAGTGGAAACATGTCTTCTATGTATAGATTATAAGTTACTTTACTTTTTCTAAGAATACGTGCCCTGTCAGCTTTTTTTTTTTAAGACAGCATTTGTAATTTTTTCAAAGCATGTACGTAGAATACGAGATCTTATTGTGTCATTAAAATTTCTATTTTTGACTAGTAATAATAAGTAGCACTTAAAAGAGTGGCGTTGGCTCAGTGGTAACCTTGTTTGTTACTGATACAACGCAGCTCTAGGGGTCGTGGGTTCGATTCCCGGTAAATGTAGATTTTTTCAAAAACTGTTTTTATCGGGAAAAGTTTTTATGTAACCCCGGCTGTTTTAGGGCGGGTTTTTCCGTGGAATTTTCCCTTAGAGTAATTCTAGGGTTTTTTCCTTACCCCACCGGTTTTTGGGCCTGGGTGAATGCGAAACAGTTTTAGGGCATAGGTAGGGATTAGCGGACCCGATGCCAGGCGTCGGGCGGGGATCACCGGCCTTACCAGTGAGGAGTGGTCCCTGAAACACGGGGCTTCTCCGGGAACGCTAATTAGCCTGGATCCGATACTTTGGTAGACAGCGCCAGCTTAACTAGCGGGTAGTGGACGTCCTGGAATAATGGAGTCTTCCCCGGAGAAAGGCTACACAGTGGTGAGTGGACCCGATGCACCATTGGTGCAGAAAGTACCAGCTTAACTGGCAATTTCTTTTGTTAATATTTCGCTGTTCATCTCTATTGTCACTACTATATTGTTTAATAGGTTACAAAGTTTTTTTGTACCACTCATCGTTAGATTTTTGTAATTTATTTGTGGTTTTCAAGGTAATCTCTCTTAAGGTTTTGGGGTATATTGCTTTTATAAAATTTCTGTTTACAAACAATTTTTCAATCGTTTCATTGATTTATTTAATTACTATAGTAAAAGAAATAAAATTTTGAAGAGATGATGGAAGTAAATTCATACGATTAAAATTCAGTAAACCATCGTCATGATGTTTAGTAAGGGATATAGGGATATAGGTAGAGATTGTATCTCGCTCATGATGATATGATTCAATATTTTTTTTTTCTATCGTAACCATTTCTCCATGATAAGTTTTTAATAATCTAAGAATTTGTCTCTGCAACAATTTTTGTTACTATCAGTAATCTTCCTTGTATCCGATAGCTGCCCTCTAGTTTGGTTTGCATATTTGACATAACTTGGTATTGAGAAGTAGAGAGACAACTAAAATTTTAGTTTTATCCTCGTAAAATTTTAGAGTTTTTTTAGAAAAAGTAGAGTCTCAGTGTAGATTGAATATCCCAGATTTTTCATTAACATCATAGGCTATAGAAATATGAAGTTTGATACGAATGTTAGTCTATGTTAGTAAGACTCGTAAATTGTTTTAAAATTCAAATTTTTGTGTTTGCAGTATCCCATTATATTCTGAGTAATATCTTTTACAGGTACATGTATTAAGCTTTTGATAAATGATCGTTATTTTAATGGCATTGTCTCATCTTATGTCTAAGTTTAATCTTTTTTATATCAGGTGCTGATTGTATACTGTTTGTTCTATTGAAAAAATTAAAAAATTTCATACACTTTGAAAGCTATTAAGGTTTTGGCTTGTTTAGGTCTAATAAGTAACAAACGAGCTTATAATAATATTTTATCATCCAAAACTATTTTTATCACTTCCATCTTTAATTGTATTGGAGTTCATGATAAAACGTCAGCAAAAGTATTTAATCTACCAGGTTTCTATTTATAAGAGTAGTTATTAGAAAAACTGAGTCAGCTCAAAAGAAGAGAGGGAGTAAAACTTAACAAAAAAAGGCCACTTATTTTTTCTCTTACAAATAAAGCTTCCCGTAATATTAAATACATACGCCTAGTTTATTAATAATATAATAAAATAATTTATTCTAAATAAAGCACAGAGTGCTGAATTGCAAGAACAATAAAGCCAACAAAATTTTGAAGAAAGTACACAAAATAATCGATAGGATCATTTGGGATACAAATAACACTTATAATTACAAACAAAATACTATGGTGCCACTGTAATCCTTAGAAGAATTGGCGTCAGAATGGGCAAATGAAAGTTATTTAAACGTCTGAGATTATAATACATTACCCCCACATAATACAAAAAATTTTAATTACGAACGTCCAATGCTAAACACAGTATCGTGTATAAGATAGTGGAGCTCATTGCTTTTTAAGAATCTTATTACATTTTTTGTAAGGACAATGTTTCACTATGTCTCTATGGCTAAGGATTACGCCTATTGCGTTATCCAATTGGTAAGTTGTTACAATACAGGATTCATTTGTATCTGGAGATGTAAGTACTGGCTCGCTGCATAGAGAATCTTTCAACGCTGTGAACGCTTCTTCCTACGGCTCTTTGCATTTAAATTTATTTATTTTTCTAATTAGTTTATAGAGTGGTTGTGCTTTTTTTTGCGCAATTTTGAATGAAGCTTCAATAGTATTCCGCTTACCCGAGGAATTGTCTCACTCTCCTCGCATTTGTCAGTTAAGGGATATTCTTTACTGCTTCTTTTTTTTTTTTATTTGTTTCGTAAAAGCCATTGCCTTCAATATGGTTAAGTACTTCTTAGATGTATCGTGCGTTTAGTGTTGGTTAGCCGTTTTAAAGAGCCTTTTAACTCTACTTTTAACTAGCCTTCTAACTTACTTATCTCGCGTTCTTAAAAATTTTCTGCAAATACCATAATGTTATCCATGTATATCTCTATCTCACGCCCTTGTAGGCCCGATAGTGCCAGTTTTATTACTTGCATAAATGTGCTTGGAATATTCATGCATCTCATTAACATTTGCTTCTACTGGTAGTATCCATCCAGACCTTAAAACGCTGTTTTATAAGCATTTTTCTTGTAAACTTCAATGTATAAAAATTTGCTCTATAAGTCTACCATAGTTATAAATTTTGCACCTGCATGGTTTTCCAAAACTTTCCTCTTTAATGTCAATGAATAGCACGTTCCAACTGTCATCTCGTTCAATAGCTAAGAGTCTGTGACGAGTCTTCAGCGCTTTTCTTTGTTTGGTCCCACCTTTTCATTGGACAATTGACATGTTCAAGTAATATCAAGATATCAAGGGTTCGACTATTGGTTGTTGCATAGAATTGTCTATTTCTTTTTGCATTTGTTTCCTTAGTTTTATTGGTTACGGTACTCTTTTTTCAATGACTCGTTTCTCTGTTGACATAAGTATTTTATACTTAGGTATGTTTGTAGCCTTCAGTGGCTCACTGATCAGGTCGTATACAGAAGAATTGTCTCCTATGGAATCATTAAGGTGGTCTAATTCGTCCAGGTCGCAGTGTATGTATTGACGATTTCGACTACTTCGTTTACTCGTACCACTATACATAATTTTTATCATCTCCAGGGTTTTAATATTATTTTTAATATTATAATCAGTTGAACAGCTTCTGACACTTTTTCGTTTATAACTTTATTATTTTATTTGTTTTTATCTTAATTTCTAATGTAAAAAAGGCCGATCAAGGCTTCGTTCACACTTTCAGCGTCCTCCCCAGCGATGCTGAATAGTTCCACTTCTTGTCTTATTTCACACTTAAAAACATCTACCTCTGATATTGGTACGTCAATTTATTTATCTATTTTATTTTTAATCTCCACATGTATTTTAAAAATTTCATATTTTCCTATGAAATTAACCACGTAAAAAAACGTCAAAAATCATAAACTTAGTTAACGAGAGTATGTGTTCAAAGGAAAAAGAGCCTACTATCTGCGTATTATATAAAAATTAAAAAAAATAACCAATGAATTTTCAACTAAAAGTAACAACGAATTACCTTTAAATGTCTCTTCTAAGAATATACTGAGCCTAATCGTAAAATAAACAAATATTCATTATAACTAAGAAAATATTCCTAATTAGCAATAGGTGAATAAAAGACACATTTTCAATTTTATTGCATTGCGTACGTAACCTGCACATCCCTTATAGTACAGTAATGCAAGTTATATATAAAAAAAAAAAAAATGAAAAAAAAAAAAAAGTAAACTATGTATTAATAATAAGAAGACTAGTTTTAGCATTTTGTACACAAAAAAGTTGGCAGCAAAAAAATTTAATACTAGGCGAACAAAAATATGGGTTAAAGGAGTAAAAAATATAATTCTCTTAAGAAGTTCAAAATATATTTACCTGATCACAGAGATCCATCAAAATAATAAGTAATAAGCAGATCATCTCACTCTGGTATATTGGGTGCAAAGACTCCGTAGATTTACTCTACACGACTCTTTTTTTATTACAACGTTTCGCATCCAAGTGACTTTTCAAATGGGAGGGAGCCAACTTCTGATTTTTTATAGAATGATTTCAAATAACAGGCAAAAAAACACCAATCATGGAGCCAACGAGATGTTAGCAGACAATACTTTGGCATTAGAATCAGAAATAACATTACTTGAAGAAGCTAAGAGAGATCCTTGGTGGCGTTAAACATACAGGCAAACAGCCACCACACAAGATTTACACAAAAGGGATTGAACGGAAGCCAATATCTCATTACAAATTAATGGAAATGAATAATAGAAACAAAACTGGAGAGGCTACATGAATAAAAAAAAAAAGTTATGACAGTTACTTATACTAGCTGCAGCCTTAGGTTTCCATGTAAAAAAAATGATAATATTCAGTTAAACGCAGTAAGACGTTATCAGTGCACCCTTGACAAGAATCAAAAAAAGATATCGGTTATAACTAGTAATACTATTATTACAATAATAAAATGAATATGCATAAAGTAAGTGAAATCGCAAATGTGTAGTCACTTAAATATAGTGGAAAGTGTATTCTTATCACCAAAACATCTCCAAAGCAGTGTGTATCGTAAAATATATATAGCTTAAAATAAGCGAAATAATATTAAATAAAAAGTGAAAAATTTTGTATATAGTAAGAATATCAATGAAAATAGTTATACCGATGATGACAATTATAATGAGGTCAGCAATAAGACAGACACTAGTAACAAATAAGTAAGTCGAAGCAGTGTAAGCCCTTGGTCCTTAACATCCTTTACCAAAAAGAAAAAAGTCTACTTTCATTTTTATATGACCATGCTGTAACGATATTACTTAATTAAAAAAAAAATTGCTATTATATTTTATTGTACGTTACATACTTATACAAAAAAATTGTATGAAAGAAGTGCGAAAACAGGAATAAACGTCTATTCACGTAATATACAGAGAAAATAAATTAATAGGAAGAATGAAGACATGGCAGTTAAAACCACAACAGTATACAACACAAATAATTCAACATGAACATCACTCTATCACAAAGATACAAGTCAAGAAGGAAATTCCCACCAAGGACGACGGGTTATGGTATGTAGCTGTGCGGCCGTGCGCTCTTTCTGGCCTGGGCCCTAAAAGGTAGGGGATAGAGAAAAGAAAACATAGGAAAGGAAGAGCGAAGCAAGCGATAGTGAAGAAAAAGTAGCTAAAAACATGAGAGTAAAAGGACCAGGCCTGCAAGGATGGGAGACAATCGCAACTTCACTTACAGATAAGAAGTGTTAACAAAGTAACTTAAGGACAAGTAACACCTTTATTTATTCACGCATCGAGAGACCCACGTAACAGTATTGACTAAGAAGAAGATTTTGTTATACTGTGAAAAAAGATTTTGCAGCTGGAGAATTAGAATTAAAAACTAAGTCGTCTACAGTACAGTACTTTAAAGATGCAGCTGAGAAAATTTGGTATTTTTGAAAAACAAGAATCTTAGAATCAAAAGATGAGACGGTAGTGAACAAACTCATGGATATGGGGAACGCACTTCTCAAACAAGCTAAAAGTTTCAGTCAACTATCAGAGTTAACTACGTCTGATAAACAGAAGTTACAGGCTGCAAATTGTTTTAACACAAACTTCAACAAACATAGTGCTCTACAATTAAGATTCATTCTGAAAAAAACGAAGCACTATTGAAACAGTTCAATGCGCAAAAATAGATGCTACAGCACCTAATAACGAAAACAATTCTGAAATTAAAAGTAAGTGGAATACTGATAAAAATGTATCTCTTGGTTAGAAAGACATTAATAAGGCTTTTAAAAATCAAATAAGAACCGCACTAATTATAAAGTTCAAATACTTCGACCACAAAAACTTTTAAAAAATCTCGAAGCACAATTTTTAAAATATATTCAAGAAATTTAGAAAGATCATGAAAGTTTGAAAGTAAATACTGAAGTACTAACTGCTGAATTTTTAATCATGAAAAATTATGTAGAAATACTCGACATAAAATATTTCAACACAAAATCTTAAATAATTTATCAAACAACAGATTTAAGTTAGTGGTTTGATAAAAATGTATGACAGCCAATAGATGAAGATTTAGAAGATTTTCGAGAAAAACAATCACGTTAGATCTTCCACTGTATACTGAACCTGGTTGCTAATATCAATAAATACAGTCCTATGAAATGAAGGTTTTACGTAACTCTTTCAGACTATATATTAAAAGGAAGCTTGCGTTAACGTAGAAAATAAGGACCAGCAATGTTTCAAATGGGCAATCTTGTCAGCATTGCATCCAGTGCAGAAAAACACGTCTCGTGTCTCTCACTACATAAATTTATATTTAAATAAAAAAAAGAACATTTATGATGTTTTACCGAGTCATTTAACAGGTTAAAAAAAAGCACGTCAGTCTTTAGCTTTTGGAAAGCTTTAATACAGAAAAAAATTAAACAAAGAAACATAATGCCAATGCAAAATGTGTATTTCACTAGGTTTAGATAAAAATTTTATCAAGTTTGGTGAGCAAACAGTTGTCTGAACATAATAATAGATCGTACACATGTGATCGTTGCCTTCACAACTTTCACACTGAGCAGTAATTAAATGCGCACAAAGTTGATTGTAGGAATGTCAATGAATGGTAAATAATACTTCCCGATAAAATGAAAAATAAGCATTTACCAGATTTTAAAAATTTTAGGTACAAGAACTATGCACCTTTCGTTGTGTATATAGATTTCGACTGTTTACTAGCATGTGTTGAAACTAAGCGTGCATATCAACATCATAAAGTATTCAGCAATGGTTGTTATACTAAATGTAGCTATGATGATTGTAAGCAGATGTATAACAACTATACACAAAGTAAAAAAAATAAAATAAAATGCCTGCTACATAGTTCGTAACAAATCTGTATTTTCTAGCTATTGAATTGAAAAGAATTTTAAAAAATCTATTGGAGATGATTAATTCCACCTTTAGCGAACAAGCTTAACTTAAAAGTGTGACTCAATGTCATTTCTGTAGTGAATTTCTCAACTTAACTGATACAGAAGTAAACGGTCACTAATAGGAAAGTATGTCTAATTGTACGTTTCTCACCATGTAAGATGTGGTCTCTTTTATAATAAAAAAGGTTTTTGATTTGTTAGTATATATCAGTGCCCTCCGGTGAATTTGGAAATTCAAAGTGATCAGTGATCCGTTGGAGGCGAAATGTGAGAAAATAAATAAATACAAGTAAAGTGTATTTAAATTTTCTTGCGTTGATTTATTAATGCGCAACGTTTTGCTGACAATGTGCGTCAGCCATCAGGCTACAAAATTAAAATCAAAAACACACAATAAGTGATCTGGAAGGCTCAAATTAATCGCCCTTTACCGTCTACCTTTGCGGCTCCGCCTATATAAGCGCTGGCTTGTTGTTATAATTTATTGTCAGTCGATAGCACGACAGGTGACGAGTAAGTCAACCAAACTCACGAATTCTCGCGTACCTGCGGTAACAATTTACATAAAAATTTATTGTATTTTTGTGTTTGAGCCTTCCAGATCACTCATTGTGTGTTTTTGATTTGAATTTTGTAGCCTGATGAGGCTGACTCATATTGTCAGTGAAACGCTGCACATTAATAAATCAACGCAAAAAAATTTAAATACACTTTACTTGTATTTGTTTATTTTCTCACATTTCGCCCCCAACGGATCACTGATCACTTTTAATTTCCAAAAAAGGTTTTTTCTCACTATAAATATTGAGGCGCTACCCGCAGAGAATGTTACATTCATTATTAAGATTCAAGAGTTATATTAGTCGTATTTTATAATTTGAGTCTATATGATTCTCATTGATTGATAAATTACGTTTACGAACTATATAGAAGAAACTGATTTTATTTTTTGTTTTATCGACTCCATTCAGTTCATGGCTTCTTCTCTCCACAAGTTGTCATCTTATCGAAAAGAGTTTGACTCAGTGAAAAAAAAAATTTTAGATGTCGATAACTATATAGTTGAATAGATAAACTTATTAAACAAAAAAAAAGTATTTCAGTATAATTATGACTCCTCTTTCGAAAAACTCAAAAAAGCCAGTAAACCTTTGAAAGATAATTTTTACTGCAGCTTACATTAGGTCCATATATTTAATGAAGAGTATGAACATGCAAATACAGTTCAAAGTTCTTTTAATATCAAAACGCTTGAACAATACTCCGATTGGTACTTAAAAACATATACATTGCTTCTTGCTGAAGTATTTGAAAACTTTCGATAAAATTGTCTTACAGCGTATGAATTAGATCCTACACATTATTGTACAACACCTGGTCTAATTTGGGACGCAGTGCTGAAGTTTACGAAAGTAATTTATATTACTTAAGAAAAAAATTAAATAAAAAAATAATAGTAAAATCAGAATTTATGTACCATATCCTTGTTACAGGTGACATTAGAATTGTTAAGTGACATTGACATACGTATATTTGTTGAGCGAGGTATACGGGGTAGAATGAGTCAGTGTTACAATCGATATGTAAAAGCAAATAATTTGTACATTAAATAAGGCTCTTAACCTAGTGAGAAAAAATAATATGTTATACATTATGACTTAAAAAATCGGTACGGTTGGGCTATGACTTAATTTTTACCTCAAAATGGTTTTCAGTGGATAGAAAATACTAATCAGTTAGATATTTCCACTGTAGATAATTATGCTGAAATTGGCTACATCCTTGAAGTAGTCATGGAGTATCCTAAAAAAAATTTATAATGCTCATAAAGATTAACCATTTTGTGCTAATTATGTAGCACCACCCGATTTTGGAAAAAAAATAAGAACTATCCTGTATGATAAAAGCCGATACGTGATCCACTATCGAGCTCTAAAACAAACCACAAGTCATGGTCTTCGCACAAGAAAATTTATCGTGTTTTAAAATTCAATCAAAGTTCATAGTTAGTCAATAACTGCATACATTTAAATTGCAAAGTGTTTTTTTGTTGATAGTGTATACACGTATTGTTTGTAGGTTACGTTAGTGAAGTGCCGCAGAGGATATCGGAGACAGTGTTAAGTGACAAAAGTACGATTATGTAAGAAAAAAAAGAAATTAATAAGAGTTGAGAGCAACGTCTTGGGAGGCCTTACAAAATTAAGTTAAACAAATAAACGATACAATCTGGAAAAAAAGTTTTATATGTTAGTCACGATAAAAAAAACAAATGAAAGATATTTAAATGTAACTTAAGCGTCTTGATAATAATTGAGTTATATGTGATTTTATACATCGTGTTAAATAAATTTTTTACGGATTTAATTGAATATTTATCAAAACATAATGAATTTATCATTTGATTAAAGAATATTTTTACTGTTCAACGATATAACAAGAATATGATTATTTTTACGCCTTAACCATTGGATTTATAACAAACAAAAAAAAAATTTTTAAATCCCTTATGGAATTATATATTTACAGAACAAAGAAAAATTTTATAATTGTCTCAGAATAGTGGCACTTCTTATTTAAAATAATGGTAAAAAAAAAAAAATAATATTTTAATTTCCAAAAATAAAGATTTTAGCCACTTTTTACTTATATGAAACAAGAAAAAACTTTGATAATGTATCTACATGTCAAAAGAAAGAAAAGTTTTTAAACAAAAAACCTTTTCTGTATCGACCATCATCTATTTTTTTATCTTTACTTATAACAAGAAAACCATGTTTATTATATTATTCTAGCAGAGACAGCATAAATTTTTAAATTGAAAGTACGACATGTCTAAGTTAACATGTGTTCCATCGTGGCTTCTCGACGTAATTTTAGCACTCGAGGATTTGAATGCAGCGTGCAGTGCACGGGCAGCAAATGCATTTGCGTTTAGCAATATTTGTAATAAAGTTAAAGTATTAAAAGCAATTTACCAGTACCTTTACGAGTAATGTAAGATTAGAGGCTGACAGTTCTTCTGGGTTGGCCAGTAAAGTAGAATGCGTGTTAAGCTGGTAATATATAAAAAATGGAAAGCTCAATTAAATAGTTAGCAAAACCTTATTCATTGATTTACAAATAATACAACAATAATTTTCAATGTATTATGATAACATCAAGACGGACGTTGAATAATACAACTCACTTTTCTTAACACCGGATACATGCTTCTTGGTCGGCGGTTTTTCCAGAAAAAAAGACGAGCCCCAGGGTGTGGTTGTATTTAAACCCTAAATTGGATGAATAGTTGAGGGCAGAACCGGTGGTAAATTAAGGACTGGAGGTAAATTTGATTAACATATTTTTGAAAAACAGGTGTAGTTGCAGGTGTACGCCATACGTTGAATTTAGTGGGGGTGGAGTTAGAGGGCGGAAATGGCTGGTAAGCACGTATTAGACCAAGCGTGCATTGATATCGATTTTTGGGTGCGGCCGCTAGGTGACAAACACCATATGATATTTGTTAACAACTATGGGTAGACGTGACTAGACGTGACACCCCCCCCCCGTAAGTTTTTACTCGCCGGGCAAAGTCATACCTGGTGAAATCGGCTCGCAGTTTACAGTTTACAGACATACGTCTTACACTATTCAAATATAACTTGGATTACATTCACATGGAATATTGTCTTAACATATTAGTATTCCACACAAGAATGTGAGCTTATAGCCAACAATCATTTAATTTTCTAATGATACAGTAAGTAACGTGAAGTGTTTTGGTATATTATTATCTTATATGTTGTTGTAAATATTTTTATTAATTTGTTTATTCATTAATTATTTATTCATTAATTTTTTTTTTTCACTTGCTAACCACAACTGTATTTAAAATTAATGTCTTGGCAATAGATTTAGTAAGCTATCGAAATTGTACTTAATTTTTATTGTAGGTACAATTTCTTAAGAATACTCTTACAGTAGATTACGATAGTATTAGGTTAATGGAGTAAAGAGGCAGTAATGATGACATTAAGATGAGATGGCAGGAGAAAAGAAAAGTGCTTATTGCTGGACCACGTTGTTAGAGTCAAATTTTTTCAAAGTGGACTCACAATTATGGCAAACATAATTATGTGTTTTTCGGTGGTGTAATAAGTTTGGGCACTTGAGCTGGCATCTTGCAATGGTGTCATCTCCATTACGTTGAAAATGATTCATGGTGCATTTACAGCAATTTTTCCAGGGTCTAATGTATAGGAGACAAATTTTCCATCACTGAGAGGTTACATGCCACTTATAACCCTATTCCCCAAATGGAAGCCACTCTAAAAGATCAGCGTATGTTATATCAGCTGTGCTAATCATGGCTTGCTCTCGTGCATGGGTTTCATCTTCATCCCATTCAAGGTGTTCTATGAACTTTCTTACTACACAATACTGAAGGCTGTTGTTCAAGTTTGTATGGGTTACCTTAGATGCTCGCGTAGCTTGGTGTTTCATGGTGATTTTGAAAATAAATTCAGAATTTTCCAGTAATACATTTATCACCATATTTTCGATGAAGCTATCTGAGTATCGTTTGCAAGTGCTGTCCAATGCACGTATTAATCTCACACCATAGATGTAGAGAGCAGCTTTAAATAAGATTTTTTCCGCGTCCAGCTTTTGTACTATGGTCGGTTTCCTGCTTGCATGTGTGACTGGCTGCGTCTGCGATAAGTGATGATAAGTCGCTCTCTCTAGTTCAGAGAGTCATCCTAACTTTTCATATTCTTTGAGCGATGATTTTTGCGTATCTTCTCAACAAATTCCCAGCATTCAGGATTAGTATTATAGTCCATAGGTTCGTTGATGCGATGCTAGGTAAATTAAAACATAAGTTAGGGGTCAATAGTGGGATTTGGCAGTGGCGTATATGCTGTTATTGAGGAGAGAAGGTCTCAGTGATTGGTGGATGAGCTACATATGTTATTATGCATATATTATTATACTAGTGTACCAAACTTGTAATAAACATGTGTGGATTTATTGTTAGAGAGTTACAATATTGTGCTGTCGTACGTTTGTGCAAGTATTTTTTTTCTTTTTTTTTAAAGTTATGTTCTGTGTATCTCTCTTTTGGTGTTTGTTGTTTTGGATTCTCTTTTATCGTTTTTGGGCGTTGTATGCCTTAGTTTTTCTGTGTGTGTTGGATTTTCTTTTTCTTCTTATTTTTGTTTGATTTTTGTGTTGTTTTGTTCTTGTGTTTTTTTTGTGTGTCCAGCTTTTGAAGTTTAAGGATTTGTGCTTTCAATTCTATTGTTTTTCTTTGTGTGTTTGTGTAATTTTTTATTTGTTAATTTTGTAAGTCCACTTTTTTTTTTATTAGTATTATTATAAATTTTATTTTAGTAATTCTTATCGTCAGTGTTACATTTTGTAATTTATATTTATTTGCTGTGGGAAAAAAAAGATTCATGCATATTTATCATCCACATTTCTTAATTCTTGCAAAATAAATACTACAGCGCTAAGCTCCTAGGGCCCTCCACAATTCTAGCAATATTTTTGATTGGACAAGTCCCTTGCATGCTCTTCAGTGGGGCGTTTAAAGTGGCACACAGTTTGGATGTCTTTTAAACGATAATATAATTAACATATCTGTTGTAACATTGTGTACAATATCTCCAGATCGAAAAACCTTCGTTACATTCCTGGTATTCCCCATAGTTGGGGCAGTTGGCGTAGCTGTTACTCGCACCAAAGTTGCTTTTTCCCAATAGTCCACCGTATGTTACTCCCAGCGTGTTGGCGGCTGCTGCCGGTTGGCAGTGCAGCTCATACGCGTCGTTTCGGGGATTACCCGATAACGCGTTTATCTTCCGATGCATAAGCTGGCTGTTAATCCCTCGTTTCATTGCTTTGTTTAGTGCAAGACTCTACCTAGTGTCTCAGATTATCTTTCTGAAATACTTCTACTCCTACAGGAGTTCGTTCCCCATTAAATTTTGTTTCTAAATGCCTTCATGGCAGACTTTTTCCTTATGATTGAGTTTCCCCAAACCGTAATAACTCCTATTTATTATCTTGATTTCAATCCTTTTTCTTTACTCGTAACCCGACGTAGCTATTCGTATGGAAATCCAGGATGCTAAAATTGTTAGCACTACCATCATACAGATCTTGGATGTCAGTGTACCTTCAGTCAGGATGACAACTAGAGCCATCTTTACGGACAACAGATACAAGAGTTGAAAAATTACAAGTATTATAAGTTTGAGAGACTTAAAAAAGTGATAAGAAAAATTTTTTGTGTTTACGTTTGAATATTACTGTTTGGGACTCCCTTGTTTGCACGTTGTACAAAAGAAGTGGGCCTGACAAGTTTTGCTTTGATTATAATAATTAGATCTGCGAAAAGATAGTATTGACTTCAGGAGAATTTAAGATCAATAGCTTAGCTGCTGCAAATTTTTGATAAGATGACGAGGGTTTTGGGTGTGCATTTCAGACACTTCCATTTTCTTAGAATTTTTTTTTTTTTTTTTTTTTTCGTGAGTTTTGGGTTCTTGGGTGGCCATCACAGTCAAAGGTGTTGATGCTATCGTCATAGAGTAATTAGATTGTCTTTGTGAACGTTTAAATAGTGCACCGCTATTTTTGTGCCTGTTTCTATGACTGAGACTCGTTTCCCATCACTGTATAGGGATCCTATGCTGTGCACAACTCTTATAGAGAAAAAGCTCGGGACATCGTAAATTTTATCTGTTATTTTCACTTCGGGGTATGCATTATTTTCTGGAGTGCATATCAGGCTTTGAAGTCACAGAGAAAATTGGGATCAATGCTACCGATGAGTGTATAGCTGATATTGTTTTGGTCTAGCTTCGTTATTAGTTTTTAAAATTACGTAACATACAATGAGAGTTGATAGGACTAGTGTTAAGCTTATCAGGAGGATTGTCGCGGCTATGATGATATTTGCCTGGGTCTTGCTATAATTATATTGCTTTTTACGTATGTATTGGTTCCGAAAGTGAAGTGTTTTTCTGCGTCTTTTATGGTGCATCCAAAATCTAATTTTATGATGCTATATCTGACTGACTCTTAATTTCGCCGCAGAGGACAATGATGTTGTGTCAGAAAGAGCCAATGAAAGTGGGTTGTACGTCCTAAGAACGTACGTTAGACTAGCGTTAGATACTTGTATGTTACACCTGTAGAGATAAATATTTTTAGGTTTACATAATATTTCTATTTTACAAGAGCTCGGTCTTATGTCACACAAAAGTGGTTTGCATAAATATACGTCAATAAAAAGATAATTACTTAGTTCTGATTGATCAATAAAATAGTATTCACGGTGACTATGAACTAGCGCTAAATAATCTGCTGTGGGTATTATGCGACCTGCAATCATACTATTGCGCCTATTTGTATTATGAAATACTGGCCATGGTATACTCTTGAATATCTTCAGATTAGATATTTGTATGAGTGCAAACATTAGTTCTATTACGATTTTGCTGTCGGTTACATGAACTTGTAGTTAACTGTATTTATATAAAGATTTAGTATTTATCGCTTCAACTGGGATCGGCATTTCTTGTTGGGAAATGGTGTTTATAAAATAACTAACATACTGTATCACTCGTAATAAAAATATAAGCTTATTTTGTTGTATTGAGTTAATAGCTTTTTCTATGAGATTTTGAAAGATGACGAAGATGTCGTAGGTTTCAAGTGACAAGTCATCTGCTCGCGCTTGTGTCTCAGTGGGTGTGCTTGTGTTTTTTTTAAATTCAGTTAAATTTGCCTGTTAGTTCTTTAGTTACTTCGTAACTACTTTCTCACTTTGGTTTATTTCATTGTCTATGTAATTGGTCCATTTTTTTTCGTTTAGCGATAGTTTACTGTTGGGTTCTATGCATATGTTTGAAAATTCTGATATCTTCGGAATAAGTTGTGGCACTGTTAACTTTCTACGATGTTAATAATTTATAGAATAAAGAATTAAGGTTACCTAATTTTTGAATTCTGATTGCTAACTCTTCTACTGTGTAAAACAAGGTGACATTGTGGATGTTTCTTTTCAGAAGAGTGGTGTTAAGAGTGGTTAATATATCGTTGAGGTCGTAGTGAGCTTCTTTAAAATGTTTGGTGTCAATATGAGACATTATAGACCAAAATTTGCTTATTATTCTGATATCTTGTATTTGTTTGAAAGCGATTTCTGGGATTAAGTTTAATTGATGGAACTTAGGTACTACTTTGGCACTCGTTATTGTCAGAATTGTAAATATGATATAACTAAAAAACATTTCTTATATCTGCAAACGAAATAAAGATATTCTAAGTGAAACAAGGAAGATCTTTTTTTTTTGTCTTACATAGATATACATAAGCATTGCTGCAGATAGAAGTTTTTAAGATCTTCTAAGTGATTGTTAACTCATTCAGCGTGTTGGCAGCCCTCTTTAAGAGTTGCGTACTACGAGGGTGGGCACATATAGAGACCAACTGAGGCTTCAAGTCCTTTAATAAAACAAGCTTTTGATAGTTTTTTACGCTCCAAGGGTATTTGTATTATCTCTGGGTAGCTGCATTGCGCTATTTTACCAGCTCTTATATATAACTATAAGACACGATTATTCCTGTGAGAGTAATAAGTCCTTGATTTATTTTTACGTTGTTTTGTCAAAATTATTACGTCATTGATATTAATTTGATGGCTGAGAAAATTTCTCCTTGAAACTAAGTCTAGAGATTTATTTCTTTCTTGAACCATGTTAAATGGTTTGAAACTTGTGTTTCTGAATTTTTAGTTTGGATGGCTAAAGAGAAAATTCGGGGTGGGTGTATTATAGGATATAAGTGTGTGTCGGTTTTTAGAGGTGCGGTGGCTGTAATACAGTGTACAAAAAATTTTCAGTGAGTTGCTTCAATGGTATTTGCTGGTAACTTGGTGGGCTTGGTGCAGTGGCATTTCCTCTGTTACCTAATTTTTTGCCATCGGGTGGCGATCTGGCCAGATGCCGTAGCAGGTTCGTAAGTGAATGTCAGATTTCTCTTAGAACGTGAATTAACCATCTGTAAATTCTGTGTAGAGCGTAACCGTGAATATTTGTATCTATAATAAATTCAATGGTTCTAAAAATTATTATTATAGTAATAAAAGTGGCACTCGCTGAGCCGAAGAAAATGAAATTTTTGACACAATTTGTTCTAAGTACTCCCCGCAAGTGTTTGTAAAAAGATTTCAACAAAAATGAGCAAGAGTAAAAATTGCAATACAAGTCTTGTTTTTCTTGTTATACTTGCTGCTATTTCATTAGGTACCACTGACTGTTCGGAAGGAAACATGTTATTGGTTTTTAGTTATTTTATGTCGTGATGAGAATCAATACCACTATTTGCTAGGTCAAGGAGACTGGAGTATTTCTAAGTTTATTTGGTGTCTGGCTTTAGTAACTGTAGATCATCATGGGTTGTAACTTCTGGTTACTTATACCGTCGTGCTCCAAAATTGAGCATTACAGGGAGGACTGTATCGCATCCCTTCTTGAACCGTATTCTTCAAGTACATGAGTGCCGTGTTCTAATAAGCGAGAAAGAGCAGTTAACAGAACCCATGTGTTTGAATGCGTACGACACATGGTCTGATTTAAGTACATACAGTGATTTGACCTCATTTTTTCTTTCGAATATCCTGTTTACGTATTCTGTCAAAAGATTTGTGTAGCGATTTTTGGTAACATGAGTGAATAGAAATTACGGTCAAAATATACGTAAGCGCTGTCAATGCAGTGATCCTCTGTGGGGGTACATGATGTTCCACATTTTAGTCTTATTTTATTATTGTTTAAATCTTTAGCAATGTAATAACCTTCCAAAGTGAAAGTGGTATAACCCTCTACGAATACTTTTTTATGTTCCCCGTGTGCATCTGTATATGATTGTGCGTTTTCACAGGTGCTGTAAGAGTCCACGGAGCCTGCTAATTTCCCGAAAAAGGTCTTTGTATTGTTGATGGGAATGTTTTGTATTATGATATCGTGCAGAGTTATTCTTCTGTGTTAATGCATTCTTTTGCATTTATCTCGTTTTATTTCTCTGAGATATTACATTTCCCCGTTTTTTATTACTGAATTATGCGATCACATGCCACAATGTTGTATTGCTCTCTTGAGCTTGATTTTGCCATAAATGACCTGTGTAGAAGCGTAGTCGTTTATTGTGATGAGTGACACGTCTACTCTAGTTATGTATATGACCGGTTCTGGAGTATCGCATTCCCCTATATAGACTAGAGAGAGTATTGTTAAATTAATGAAAGATTGGTCGCAGTCATATCCAACGATTAATGTAGCATAGTTAACGATTTTGCAAAAAAGAATAGCAAGAGGATTCTCCCCATCTGTGAATTAAGTAATTTTTAATTTGTTCTTCGTAATTAGTATTATTGGCTTATGCTTATGCTTTTGCATAGTCCTTACAGCACATCAAATAAAATCGACCATGACAGTACACACAAGCGTTTAGAAAGCAAAAAGGATATACTCATCAGCAGATGGTGCATGCGTGTGTAAGTATGTGTGCATGTTGTTTTTTTTATGTATGGATGAGTTAATTTCCTTCAGGGGTTCTACAAAATGTATAAGTGGCGTAAGTGGTATTTTTATGTATGTTTCGTTCATCCTTATTCTTACGTTTCTGTTTTACCATATGTCAAGCACCAAGTAAGGTCCTGAATACTTATTGTTAAATTCATGACCTTTGGGGCCCTGTTGAACCCATACGTTGTCTTCCATTTCAATTAATTTAAAATTTAATTTTCTATCGTATATACAATTTTTTATTTCATCGTATTTAGCTATAATCAATTTTTCTCGAGCGATCTCATGTAGGGTGTTTAGTTGAGTGACTAGATCTGTCATGTTTTGTGAGTATGTAGGTAAATTATTATCTGATTCAAAGGGTTCGCTCCTATGTAGATGTACTGTTTTTCTAAAAAACTATTAAAAAGGTGTGTGCTGTGTGCTTTCGTTTATTAGTACTGAAATTAAGATTCACCAACTCTACCCAATCATCCTAGTGTTGTTCTCTTTTAATAAATATTTTAAGGTATTCAGCAAGGGCATGAAATGATCTTTCAAGGGAACCCTTTGATTTAGGGTAAAACACTGTTGTTTTTAATTGCTTGATTTTAAATTGACTAACTACTCTCTTAATTAATTTACTTGCCTTGGTTATTTGATGAAGTTAGTGCCTTGATCCGTAAGTATGGCTGCTGGAGCTCCATAAATACGTATGAATTTCTTTAAAAAAGTTTCTGCTATCGATTAATGTAGCAGTTTTATCTTTTAATGGTACTGCTATAGCGTATTTTGCGAATAAGCTCAGCACTGTTAGAATATAATCATTATTTTGCTCAGTTGCTCGTAACGGACCCACTATGTCTAGAGCGAGTTAAGCACAAGGTTTGGTAGGTGTCTCGGTGATGATTAATTTTTGTTTAGTTTAAACACGTACTAATTTTTTTAGTTGACATTCAAGGCATTTTCGTATGTACAATTAGATATCTTCTTTCTGATGATCCTAAAAATATTTGTGTTTTAGTTTATTGTAAATTTTATTTACACTTTTGTGTCCTCTTATAGAGGAGTTATGCATATCCTTATTAGCGTTATATATTTTCTGTTGTGGTAAATGTTGTATCATTCCCAGATAAACAATTATTTTGGTTTGTGTAATATGTTTTTGTTACATCTGTAATATTTTTTGGAACTTGATATTTTCTAATTTTGCGGTTCTAGCAATGCTGATTGTCAATATATTTTTTTTGATTTATAATTTATTTAAGTTAATAAGGGAGTCAATTAGCAGTGTTGTTATGTTTGTAATGTTTTCTTTGTCTTGACCTCATGTGGGTAAAACTCTGTTATAACTGGTGTTGTTTTAAATTAATTAAGGTGAGCTGATTGTCTTTTTTTTTAACCGAGGTAATTTGTTGATTGTACGGATATCTTTTGCTTCGTCATATAATGGTTGACGAAGGTTGTCGGTGAAGTAAACGTAATTGTTTTTTCTCATATAGATCTTTTTTCTTAAAAAATTTGTTTTATTTTTTTGCGTGATTTTGATGGGTAGGCTATTATTATTGTTATTATTATTATCATTATTATTATTATTATTATTATTATTATTATTACTATTGTAATTATTATTATTATTATTCTGTGTATTATTTTTCTCGTGTTCTTCAAGAATAGATGCTTCGTATAAGGGTAGGGTATAAAAAAAATTTTCTTCGCCGTTATGAGAGTCTCGGTGCTGACTTTTATTACTTTTGTGATGGGTGCTAAGCGAGCTGTCTTCGGATTGCCTCACTTCTATAAAAGGGATCGCCTGCTCTTACTTGAAAATAGCTGAGCTGGGTGTATATTTTTTATTGATATTGTTGTCGAGTTCTCGTTTTTTGGGAGCTAAGACTAATATGGCTTCCTTGTAGCGGGAGCTGATGCTTTAACCTGCCCTTTGGTGTGTCGTTATGCCATTTGGCTGGGTTACTTATGATACGGTATTTGGCAACTGTTGCGGCTCTTCTTATGTGCAGGTGAGTAAAGGTATGTGAGCGCCGATTAGGTTTCGAGATAATGCGTCTGCGTTAACGTTCTGGAAGTCTTGTTTATATATTATATCAAATTGAAAATCAGCGAGCTTAAGTCACCAGCGTAAAACTCGAGAGCATGGGTCATTTATCGAATTGAGCTATACAAGGGGCTGATGATCGGTCACTAATATTAATTTTTTTTCGTACAGGTATACTCTAAATTGCTCTATGCAATATATTCGAGCTAGGGCTTCTTTGGAGAACGTACAGTAGTTGCTTTTACTTTCGGACAAGATGCAGGATATGAAAGTGAAGGGCTTATCTTTTTCAATTCCTCCTCGTGAAAGTTCCCCTCCTATAGTACAGCCTGAAGCATCTGTTGTAAGTATAAACGATTTTTAAAAGTCAGGGTTGATTAAAATTAATGACACGTTTAAGGGTTTTGCTATTCTTGACAAGTTTTGTACAAATTCAAAGTAGTATCATATTAATCCTAAAAATTGTCAAGCGTTTCTTTGATTTTTTGGGCAAAGAAGTACTTTAACTGCCTTTATCTTTCTTAGGTCAGGTTTCAGCCGTTGTCTATTACCTATGTGACCAAGATACTTTATTTCTCGTCATAAAAATTTGCATTTTTTTGGCTGCAAGACAAAATTTGCTTTTCTTAGTTGCTTTAAAAAATGAGTGTTTATTTTACAGTGATCATTGAAATCTTGGGTATGAATGCATACATCGTTGAAGAAAGAGAATAAGAAAAAATGTAAGTGCTTTTGTTTTTAATCCACAAGAGCATTCTTTAAAGAGAAAAAGTTTTAGATCGCAAGTAAGGGCAGTATTATGTCTGTCTTCTTTTCTTATTTTTATTTGGTAATAACCAGCTTTCAAATAGAAGACTGTAAGATATTAAGGTGCATTAATTTCGTCTAGAATATTCGCTATGTTAGGTACGGGATGATTGTAGTCAGGTATTACGTCATTGAGTTTTCTAAGGTCTATAATGACTCAGTATCTTTTTTGTTCATCGGGTCCCGATTTTTTTGGCACGCAGAAAACAGGCACTACGTAAGGGCTGATAGACAGCTCAATGACTTTATCCTCAAGCATTTCTTTCACTTGTCTGTTTATTTCTTCCCACAAGATGGGAGGTTGCCAGAAAGGCCTAATTTGAATGGGGATACAGTTATTGTTAGAATATTTAGCTCCACGAAGTCCGTAGCAGATAAGCTTCCACCTTCGAAGTAAAATCTGTCAGCACAGTTTACTATTATCGTTTTTGAAGTTGTTAGCTTGCTGTGCATGATGTGCTTGAGAAGTGATAAATTTAGAATCTTTTGTTCACATGGTGTTACACTCGAGTTTACTGATCTGTTGAAGTTTCTTTTTAATTATTAATGTTTGAAGTATATTTTGCATTTGCTTGTAATTTAAAATTTTTAATACAATTTTTGGCACGTTCTTCCACTTGTATGATATTCTGAGGGTTTTGGTTTTTAAATATGTCCCTATCTGGTTTCGCAGTAGTTGTAGTCCTTCTTGGTACTTAATATTAAAATATTTTTAAGGAAAGTTTGAACATAATATGAAGTCGTAGCCTTTATTTTCGTATATAAGTGATTTTTAAGAGCTTTTGAGGCTTTGAAGAAGCTCGTTTTCAACGTCACTTTCGTTTGTATCACGATGCTACGCATATAGATTGTCATTATGATCTTCAACTTTAATGCCTTTGCAACTATTGGTATTTTCATAGCATTTTCTTACGGAGTTAAAATTTTGTTGATTTTTGCATATGGATATCTAATTATTATTGAGTTTACAGTTTTGGATTTCTGGGTTGTCGTAATTTGTAGTCTAATTTTTTTGATCCCGGATTTTGGAGTTTATAACAGAAGCTTTTGCATCTTGATTTTGGTTTTTGGCGTTTATAGAATAATTTTTTATTCTTTAATTTCAGATTTAGGCACTTGTAATGTTAGGTCTTATTTCACGATCTCGGATTTTGGCTTTTGAAGTATAGTTTATTTTTTTATGATTTTAGATTTCGGCTTTTAAAATGTTAATTTTTATTCTATGATTTAAGATTTTGGCTTTTAAAGTGTCGTTTTTTATTTCATGATTTCGGATCTTGGAGATCTTTGACAACTCGGGATTTCTAGTTTCTTGATTACTAGTGATTTTAGATGATGCAGTTTTCGGAGATTTTAAGTATGAGTTCTCCGTTACTCTAATGCGTAAGAAGTTGTATTAAATACTTGTGCATGCGATAAATTTTTTACGCTGATTTTAAAGATGCTTTGTGTTATTGGTTCTGGTTTTAATAAATATAACGTTATTTCTTATTCTAAAGTTATTTTTATAGTAATTACTGTGTACTTGAGAAGTACAAAATATCTTGTTTCCTATTAGGCCATATGTTTCTATACGGAAATCATCTGTTCTGATATGAAATTTAATTCAAAGAAGCATTTGTGAAAGCTTGGAATGATGTACCCTTGGATTTTAATTCCACCGTTCGTTTGACCTTTTAAATGCAGAATAGTATCTTGTAACATTATGATGTTAGGTGGAATGACGAATTCTTCAACGAGTAATGCTTCTGCACCAATGTTGAGAATAAACGACAAGGAGCGGTTGATTTCACTGAATTGGATTGTTACAGTAAGTGCTTGGGTTTTGATATTTGGTAGATAGTTTTGTCAACTTATACCTGTTTTGGTAAGATGTTACTGTAACATTGCTGGTTACTTCCAATCTTCCCCTCTGGAAGAAGCCTGAGTCGTTTCCCGATAACTCTTGCTTAGTTTTGTCGTTGTAGGCCTTTTTTTTAAATTTGCTATTCCAGTGACCTAATTTTTAGCATAAGTTGCACGTTTTTTTTAATGTTTTGATAATTATTTCCTGAGTTTAAAGTTTGTTGCTGCGAGTATTGGTTTGGTACGAATTGTTAGACTGATTTGTAGGTGTAAGATTGTTATGAGATGATTGACACCATGACACGCCTTTTTTTGAAGACTGAGTGTATGACTGTATAGGTAAGTGGATAGGACGACGTACGGTGATGAATGGTGTAGCATTGTAGAAGTGCATGGCTTGGTGAGTCTTGGCTTTGCAAGTATTATAGTGATACCAGCATTTGCCTGCTATATTCCCTCATCTTCCATAAATTCGGAATTTTTCTGAAGTTTGGACTAAGTTTATTTGTGCATCTTGACTTTTTCTATCATAAATGATTTTGACTGTTTTTTTTAGATGTTCAGGTTCATAACATGCGAAGCTTCTTTCTATTTTTATAGCTTGAGTTGTGACAATTTTAAGGTGGTTCGCATAGCCCATAAATACTTTTAATACCCAGTGTATCCCTTGTACAAAACATTTAACTTCATTCTGTTCTAGTTGTGTATAAAATTTCTGATGTATTTGACCGTCATAAAAAGTTGCTGTAGTTAATTCTTAAGCAGTGCCTTTAACTCCATTAGAAAAGGAGATAATGCTTTCTTTTTTTAATTGTTTTAATGCTGATAGTTTTTCCACTATTGAATCCCATGTTTATGTGGATTAAAAAATGTTTGTAAGATATATTTCTATTAAATTGGATTTGCTTTTTTTTTGAATTACGTGGCATGCTTCTCTGCAGCTGTCTAAAAAGGTTGAAAGCGGAATGTTTGTCGTGTTGTATAAAGGTATCTTTAAATTGCGTCCTTTGTAGAAAGATTGTGAATGGGTGCTAGTGTAGGATTATTTATGTTATACAAGCGATTTATAGTTTGAAAAGGGAAGCTGCAAGTAGGGTGTCCAAGAAAATTATAGTAAATATTGTGAGAAAACTTGTATCAGTTATGATTTTTAGGTGCTCCGATTATTTTGGGAACTGTGCCAGTGCTCGAAGTGTTAGTGACTTTGTTTTTAGTCTATTTAGTTGTACTATTGTCTAGTAAAAATTGAGATCAACAATTTGTTCTACAAGAAAAAGTGAACTGTGATGCTGCTATGTATGGGTTAGGTGGCGTATTGAGGTCTAATTTTGAAAAATCTTCAGTAATTTCTATGTCATTTGTTAAAAGTTCACTAATTTTTCGGTTAAAGTTTGCAATGATTTTGTTTTTGCTAAATAGTGGTTATTATTTCTAAGGGATTTATATTTTGAGTAAGCAAATTTTTTAAGAAATTTATCATAAATTTGTTTTGACAAACAATTGTGACGATTTTCGTGTATATTACTCATAATAAGTATGCGACTAATTTTTTGATTTTGGAAGGATTTGCGGGATTTTTACGATTGGTCTAGTCTTTTTGTCTCATTTCTAAATAAGTCAAACAATGTAATTAAGTTAGTTGTCCTTTTGCTGTTAAAATAAATTTAATTCTAATAATATGAGTTAGTAGAATTTTTAGGCGTCAGCGTTGCAGTTGTGTATTGTAAATATCGAAAAGGCAGTGGTTTTTCTCGGACAAGCCCATAATTGTTACGGTGTAGCTCTTTGACGTTACCTTAGCACACGAGGATTTTAATGCAGCGTGCAGTGAGTGGACAGAAAATGCGTTTGTGTTCAGCAGTGTTTGTAATAAAGTTGAAGTATTAAAATTAATTTACCAGGACCTTTACGAGTAATGGACAATTAGAGGCTGACAGCTATCCTGGGTTGGCTGGTAAAGTAGATTGCGTGTTAAGCTGGTAATACATTACAATAAATGAAAAACTGAATTAAATTTTTAGCAAAACTTGATTTAATGAATTACAAAAACTATTACGATAATTTAAGCAATCAGACGAATATTTTATGATATAACTTGCTTTCGTTAATACCGGCTACTAGCTTGTTGGTTGGCGGTTTCTCCAGGAAAAAGGATAAGCCGCAGGACGCAGTTCTATATAAACCCGTCATTGCATTGATAATCAGGGATAGGACCGGTGGTGAGTCAAGGATTGGAGGTTAATTTGATTAAAATATTCTTGGAAAAAAATTTGCAGCTGCAAACAAAGGCCAGATGTGGAATTTGGAGGAGGTAGAGTTAGGGGGTGGGAATGGCTGGTGAGCATGCGATCGACCAAGGGTGTGTTGGTATTCATTTGCCGGTGCGGTCACTAGGTGACAAACATCGTATGGTATTCGTTACCAACTGTGGGTAGATGTCACTAGACGTGACACATAACTGTTCAATAAATACTTTAAATTAACTTTATCCTTACGGAATGGAATTTAAAAGCTAACGTTATCTCTTAGAATGTGTTTTGGCACTTCAGCGTATGACTGATAAACATAAAAGTAGTCCAAATTTTGTTGCCTACCCGTGCAGGAAAAGGCTTCTACATTATCTAATTTTTTGCAAGCTGAATCGTAAAAAATCATTATAGAATTAGGTATAGCATTACATGTTGGAACTACTTTTTCATGTTTTCTAAAAGGTAAGTATCTCACACCTTCTACAGGCTACCATAATTTTTTTAAATACTTGTACTTTGGCTGATATAGTGATGTTGAATACACATACACATTCTCGAACTTAACTCTATTCAGATGCACGATTAAAGCTAGTAAGCTGTTAGTCTGACCACAGTTAGGTGGACCACAAAATATAGTGTGAATACTGTCGAGGAGTAGTTCGCCATGTCGATTCAATTTCTTTTTTGGTTGACAATAGCATCGAAATAATGAACTGAGATATTTCGTAGCTTGCTTTTTAAACTTAATGCTTGCACAATATCGAGAAACAGTTACAACTCATTTTTTAATTGAATAGTACAACACTTATGTGGTTTGAGCTCTTTATTGCAACGAATTTATCTACTATGAATGCATCTTTTGTTTCTTCAAACGCTTAAACGTGATTCAACCTCTTAATACTAATTATCATGCATCGTTAGAGAGAACACGGTCTTCTAAATAAAGTCATGAATTCTTTACCAGTGGAGCTTTATTTGCCAGGGTGATAACATTGCGGTCCAGGCTTTAAGCTTACTAAACGTGTTGCTAGACGGAATCCAGAAGTAAATCCTCTGGGCTCAGCGTACAAGGAGCACGATATGGCGTATCAAAAAAATCTACAAAATTAATATGCTCAATACAAAGCATATAAAATGAGGGCTCAGAAAGCTTGGCAAAGAGTTAAAGCATCAGATTCGAGTATTAATTAAAAAACAGCAGCTGCTCTGGTGATCAGCACAATGAAATTCAAAAGGAAATTTGGTATGGGGTTAAAGCGAAAGCAAGGAGAGGATATTGGTAAGAAAAATAAAGAAGAACAGTTTCAAGGAAAAACAAGGTAGTGCTTCAAGTGCAGTGATAAAAGCTGCCACATAGGACATGAATACTAAGAGCAAAAGTGCTCGAGAAGGCATCAGTAGTTTTTTAAAAAGGGCTCGTAGTGTTTTAAAAAGTATGTTACAATTCTACGTGACTTACGTCTTTCCAATGAAATTGGTGGAGCTTAACCTTGTACTCTTTCGTTTGCTGGTTCAAGTTAAACCAACGCTATATTGAATAGAATAGCATTAATTATGAGAAATGTTATTACTCTTTAATCAGCCCAAACAGCAACTAGCAAAGAGTCAGTGACATGATCAGAATATGGAAACTATTGCCTTTGAAAAAGGTCTTTATCTTAAATCGCATAAAATCAGATTAGGAGTATATTGAAAGCCTTGAGCTACAAAAGGTTAATGAAAAAAAAACAAAAAAATAAGAAAAACTTCAAAATTTAAAGAAACAAAACTACCTGATCTAGCTTTTACAAATATTAATTAAATAAAATACATGAAAAACTTTATACTTTTCTCTTTCTGTGCTATATTTATGAGAAACAATTTACCTGCTCACGGTCATCATTTATGTAAAACGACTATAGTACATTCTGGAACTCACAGGGTGGCTTATCGGAGAATCGATAATGATGTGGTATACTCTCACAGTTTTAGAGATTTAGAACCAGCTATTAAGTTAATGCTGTATATAAAAGTTAATGAAGTATAATACAATGATAGTCGGTGCCAGAAAAAATTAAACTCTCACAACTTAGAACATTGATGCTTAAAATTTCTTTTAAAACTAATGTAACTTTGTTATACAATGAGAAACAATTAAGTAACACCATGCTAGTCATGGAAGAAACATTAACACTCAGCCCTTTTGGTATGTCTTTGATCCTAAAAGCTCAGTATCTTCCACTAGTAAGACTATTGCCCAAACACAACTACGTTCTTTGCTTAGCAGAACTTTTTTATTTAACTCAATCCCAAATATCAATGAACTTTGTAATAAATTTTTCGTCAGCAATGGAGTTATTCTATTACCAACTGGCAGTTATGAGATTGAAAATATTAGGTCATTTTTTAATGAGACATTAAAACCTCACAACATAACTCTTAATATTAGACCGAACAATAATACGCTTTCAAGCGTTATCAAGTGCAGTTGAACGACTGATTTTAGACAAAAAAACTCTATAGGTCGTATTTTAGATTTTACTAAGCTAGTTTTAAAAAATAACACTTCTCACGTTTTAGACTTACCTGTAGCTATTTTAAAAGTGGAGCTCACATAAATAACGTCAAAGTGCACAAGAATTTTTATTTTTCATAGCTATAATACCTGGATATAAGACTATTAAAGATTTTTTTCTCATTATTAGCTGTATCAGTGATTGTATATAAGTACGTTTAGTGGATAAAGACGGTGGTTTAGTCAATTTTCGAGGAGAAGCTATCACCGCAAGGTTGTACATAAAATTTTCAATATAATTCGGGTAATTTAGAATCGAAAAATTTAAGTTGTTTGTTTGTATACAAATGGACAAGATTATCAATATTCAGCATATAGTAACGTTTACCAAATCCATGCCGCATTCTAAGGCTTATGTTTTTTATCCATATGCAATCAACATATGGTTACAGCGATAGAGTTCGCATATGAATTCAACATGAAGACTTGAGTTTTTTACCATTGAGCAGTTCGTTACACGGTTACGGAATATTAGTTGAATCAGATGAAAAACAACAGTGAAAAATATGGAACGGGTAAACAATGTCACTTGCCACACATTCGAAGAAATAAGATACCAGATACATGCTATAAAAGTAGATAAATGATAGAATATTGGCCTAAGAATCTTTATGAGAAATCGGTTATCACCTTATAAAAAATCCTCAACTATAAATTCCGGCTAGCTAGGTACTGGAGAAGAAGGAAAAGATAGTCTAACTGATAACGACTCCTTTGATGACATGATTCCACTTAGTTTGATTCTGGGTTTTGCTGAAGATTATCGTAAGATAGTTTTCAATGTGAAACATGAGCTTATACTAAGAAGGTATTAAGCCAATGTTATACGTGTTACAAACTTATGTTAAGTAAAGGAATGGATTTTATAAGGCTGATGCGGATGGTTTTGCTAACGTCATTTAACTTCCAATCGTCACGAGGAAAGCTAGAGCAGTTGAAGCAGAGAAAAAAAAGATAATGAACAATTACAAGAAGAGTGAAATAAAATTTAAAAAAGATAGGCTCAGGAATAGATGGAAAAAGAATCGAGCAAAAACTCAAAAGACAAAAAGTGTACTGAGATCCTATGAAGAAAATTTTCTTAAAAAAATTCTTACTTATAGAAATGTTGCATGAACAGACCACTTGTAAGTTTACTGCCAATGCTCCAAATTAAAATTTTTCAACTTAAGATGATAGTGATAAAAAAAAGTTTTGGTTGAAAAATTTTGCAAAAAAGTATGTGATTAATGAAGGAAATTAAGTTTCAATGAAGACAGTTGATAGATAGTTGATAGAAAATAATTGTACAGATAAAGTGAAAAAAAGAGTATTTAAGGGATATGCAAGTTTTTAAAAATCCTAGAAATAATTGTGTGCTAAGAAATTAGTTATTCTTTCTCTAAATACTAACTTAGGTAATTTTAACTGCACAGAAAAAGTTAATATTCTGCCTGAAAACCTTAAAGAGACGCTACTGATATTTTTGCAATAAAGGTGTTGACACAAAACTGGCTCGAAAGATCTAACTTTTAAGTAACTAATCTGACAGACTATCCATGCTTTGAACTTCCAAGTTTGGTAACCATTTATAAAGATCATAATGGATCCTACAAATGTCAGTGTGCTCTTAAGCTCTTGACAATTTATTAATAATAGTTGGCCAAAACGGCACCACCACCTAGTCTATGTTGAAATTTTGGCTTACGAAAAATGACAGCTCATTCTAAATCACATAGCTGCCCATATCAGGCTGAAATGATCCCATGGCGAGTCTTCGTCAAGCATTCAGTCCTTTGCTAACAACACGTTCGTTTATATAACCTCAAAAGCAATGGACCCAGCAACTCGTCAAGCTTGGGAGACAGAAGTCAACAAGCTGTAGGAAAAGGAGACTAATAACACATCGCAGAAAGACTTGATACCACCCTTCGAGATTTTAAAGGGCATTTTTCAGAGCCACTGCAGAATACTTGAGACGCTTAGATAGGGCAAGCAGGCTTTTGCTTGCTCATACAGAAAAACAGGAGAAGCTTTCTTAAGCAGGCCTCTGAGAACACTGGCCATGGCATCTCAGATGTCTTTATCCTATCTTAGCCGTCAGAAACATTACCACATAAGGCATTGTGTTACCTTCAAGGCTCTGGATATTAAAGCTCACAGGCAACTGATGATGCAGATAGGTCTCTCTTTTAACTACCTGAGAGAAGGCCATCTGGCCAGGGATAGTCTTTCTCAGGGCTCATGCTGCGAGTGTAGAGGCACTTGTCACACCATTAGCTTCATATACAGATGGGGACAACCTGCTGAGAGAGAGTTGGATAACCAATATTCTAAGAACAAAGACTTGCTGAGCAACAGCTATATTTTCAAAGATCTTAAGGTAAGCAGAGATAAACTCCAAGATGTTCTTCAAATGGATGGCTTCGTGTTGAAGAGGTTATTGGCAAACGACCCTCAAATCCTTAAAGGCGTGCTACAAAAGGATTACGTGCAATCAGAAAAGTGGTGGTTTCTCGTTGAACAGTCCGTTAAATGAGCTGGGAATTATGTAGAATCCCATTAAGGACTGCTTCAGCTTTCAAGCTCTCAGCACAGCCGTGCATCCTTCTCTAACGAAACAAAAAGCTCTCTTGAAACTGGCTTGGATCTGGGACTTCAAGACAGGCTGGCGCTCACTGTCGTTAATGTCAAAATAATTATAAAACATTTCTGGTGTATCACGTTTCACTGAGACACCCCACTGCCAAAGCCTGAAAAGTAGAAGGGCTTCTAAATGACCCTGCTCCAAATCGCTCAAGTAACTATTTTCCAGTGGACCAGTCGTAGTGAGGGGGCTTTCGTTAAACTCCATGTGATTCTGGACGCAAATGACGTGCAAAGGCAGTGATGTTAAACTTAAAGGCAGTTGGCGGACTAGGCATGATGCAATCGAATTTAATTAGAACTAAGACCAAGGTAAACTCTGTCAGGAGCCTTCTTTTTCCAAAGAGTCTACAAACTCGTTCTATTATCCTTCGTCTAGCGTTAAGTGCCATACTTCAGCTCTTAAAGTGCCACACCCTGAATTTTAACATCCCCTACACTAAGTGTTATACTTGAAGTGATAACACTAGCGTGCTTTACTGGTGGTGAGGTTACAAAATGGCTCAGAATGAGCTGGTCAAGGCTTACGTTTTTAAGGCTTGAGGTCTAGTATCAGGAGTGCAATGGCACTATATTCCCTCAGAAGAAAATCTGGCTGACATCACCACCCAGGGCGGAACTGCAGACCAACAGGTTCCAAGGAGTCCATGGTGGCCAGACCTGCTCTACTTGGGCAAGTTCTCGAAGCACTGGTCCTCCACTTATCTTTCTCTTTAAGCTGGTGAAGACAAGGCTTCGAAAAAATAAGAATCTGATCTGGACTGAGCTAACAACACATCAGATGACTAATTTTGGCTTAGCCAAGAAAAGTAACCATAACAAGTTTGTCTTGGCATTCAATCTATTAGCTCATATATTTTAGATAATTTTAACTACATAATAGTTGAATGGTAAATAAGCCAATAATAGAACATCATCTCATTTATGCTAAATAGGAAAATGGAAAAAGTATCTCTCATCACTTGCAGAGTATGCATTCTACAGATATGTGCCCGGACGTTGGTATATGATGGTATACTTCTTAATGCTAAGACAGACTGTTTTAATAAAAAAATATTTTATAACTTAGTTCTAATTAGAAAAATCTTAGGAAAAAACTAGATTTTTTGCAACATGTATAATTTATATCTTACAGTAGAATAATGTTTGATAATAATTTTGACAGCAATATTGTTTGTCGTGCAATGCGTATTTATAAAGGAACTAGCAGCCCCCCGTCTCGGCTTCGCCTGAGACTTCCTAAATAAAACACCGTAGTATGTTGACATGTAATGTGAAACGTTTTCAGTTAGAAAATTTTACATTTATTCCTGACACTTCTCATAACAAAACTCTTCATACTAAAAACATATTTGTTCGCAATCCATACAGTTTCTTTGGTCAAGTAATGAGCTATATAAATTAAAAAAAATATAATTATGCTGAAAAGTACCGTGCGTTCTCTATGCCATAAAATAATCGGTGGCCATAAGGAGCCGTTAATTTGAAGTTTCTCCCCTGTAATTCACGGAAACGGCTATTTTTTAAAGCTGTTAAGATTTTAAACTCCCAAAAAATTTATATTGAAAAAAATTTTTTTTTTCCTCATATCTTACAACTTTATTACCAGAGCAACAAAGTTCTCGACCTTAAACCCTACATTTTTATTGCCACAAATACATTTTCTACTTATTTAAAAATCTGAAGTTGGATCTTTAAAAATTTCAGAGATACTCACGTAATGAACTCTTTATTTGTCGATTTTGACGCTGCTGTTCCAATCTCGATAAATTTTCTGCGTCAGTTTCTTGACGCCTAAGTTAAATTGTAATTATTAGATACATTTGAAGTTTTTCTTCCAATTCACCCTCTTGTGACTTTTGGCATGCTTAAAATTTTTGTGACCCCTCAAAGCTGTTTTCTGTCAACTTTGTTAAGTTCTAATATATTTGTTGGCAAGGTACTTAAGTCAACTCTTTCTTGACTTCAGTTAACAGCGATTGTGACTGACTGAATACCTCAGGGTGATCTTCTCTGGCTTGCTGTTGAAGACCCAGACTAATCGGGAGAAAAATTACAAAGTCCGAAGCTTTGGGGCTAGTTGTAGTGCTCTTTACCAACGTCTCCCGGTATAATGTTGAAGACGGTGGTGTCTAAAGCACCTTTTTTATTTGCAGATTCAGTTGTTTTTGTAATCTTAGATGGGAAGATTGGTTAGTGATACTTTTCCAGTGGAGGCTGTCCCGTTGGCTCAATTTTTTTTTCCTTCATAGCTGTTATAGGTTTGCCCAGCGCAGACCTTGAAGAGGATCAGTGATTCCTGGTTAAATGCTTAGAGTCGAGAGGGGAATATAGGGTCGTCGGTCATCGGGTTTTCCAGCCTTGCGAAGAACAACTCCGCAGGTGACGTCTGCTAGTGAATGGCTGACTTGGTTTAATAGTGCCCGTCATTAGTTAATATAGTATTTTAGTCAGCGAATCGCTTCCGAAAATGGTAGTAAAAATGTATTTGTTGGCAAGGTAGTTTACACTTAGGTGGCCCCTAGAAAGAACCGATGAAATTGATGGTTAAGTAGGGGAACGTAAATACTTATAATGGCCCTAAAAAGCGCCAGTGGTGAAACTTCCAGGCTATTCTTTATTATTATTCCTGATGATGAAGAGCTGGCTACGGGTTGCTTGATTCTTACCCTGGGAGTCTCGATGTACGGAGACTGTGATGAAGGAAGGTACGCCGCTGACCAAAGAATATCTCGTCTTTGGGTCGTTCCCCGGATAACCAACTGCTTATCGTTAGACGGGATCATGTGGGTATGCGCGTTGGGGACGCGACGACCAAGAAAGTAGCCGTTGTGGCTGCCCATGCTCCTCAGAGCTGTTTTTCCTGGCTTACATTTGTAGCCCAATTTTCTCTAACTGCACCTGGCGGGATAGTGGACTGCCACTCAACTCTAAAGAGTTGGTGCAGATTGTGCTCTGGCTAGATATGTCTCCTGGTATTGTGGCAGAGACGGCATCGGTTGGACTTTTTTTTTGTTTTTTGATTGCACTTGCCGAGATTCAGGGTGAATGGACACCTAGGTCCCTTTCTCCTTAGAGAAGAGGGTCGTCCGTAACCGAGGTACCCAGCAGCAAGACTATCATTAGCATTCTCTATACAGCTTGTTGAACTGCCGAAGATCGACTGCATCACTATCGAGACGCTCCAGCCTATTATAAACACACTTATTTAATTCTGTTTCAGGTAGCCTTGATTTTATGTCGACGCCACCTAGCGGATTTTACTGATCTAAAGTGAAAAGCTGGCGTATTTTTGCAAAACTTTAAGCTCATTTATTGATATTTTTATTTAATTTTTTTTAAATGAAAACTATACTAAAACCATCTAGGAAGTATTATGAATCAGTGTGCAAAATTTCAGCAAAATCGGTTCAGTAGTTTTCACGGTTAGCGATTACAACGGTTTTAGCAAATTTGCTTTATATATTAGTAAGATTTGAGAGCATTATCTACTTTTACTGGACCGGTTATTCTACATTTTTTCGGCTGTTTACTGATATACAGTCAACTAAAATGTATAAAAAATCGAAAATTTTCCGTAGAATTACATGCTGTATTTTTAAAATAACTGACAGTCATGGGTCTTACCAAAAATTGCGGCCAAAGTTTGTCGAAGACACGTTTTTGCGTTTCAAAAATAAAATATGCTTTGGAGTTAGAAAAATTTTGTATAAAAGTTGTAGAATTAATTATTACCAATCGATTTAGCCCGATCCGATGTTAAAAAATTCTGAAATAAAGTGGTAATTTAAAAAAACCGTTTAAAATCGCTCTTTTTTTAAATGCTTGTATCTCTTTAAAAAAAAAAGATTTAGAAGCCATACTTAGTAAAAGTGTAGCCCTTGGCAAGCCAAACAGAAGCTTTTTTGAAAATTTGAAAAACAATGAAAAATTTTTGCAAAAATCGATTTTTTCGAAAAAAAGCATATTTCTTAAATACTCATGAACTACTGGTATGGAACCATGGGTATTCTGAGTGACTTAAGGTTTGCTCAGCTTAAAAAGTCTGCATCTAAATCATCATTTAACTTGGCAAATTTCCCACCAACTGAGGGTGCTGCAGCTCAACATTTCTATTGAATTTTTTTACAACTGCAAGCATGGCTTGGAAATTCACTTGATCCAGAACGATGAGGTTGGAAAATCGATGGCACGAATCTGCTCCCCATATTAGCTCTGATCAAATAATCCCTGAGATATTTTAAAAACAATAGCCTGGTGATGTGAGACTAGATGCAGAAAAAAAAATATTTAAAGTGTGACAACGAAGCTTGCACTAATATTGAAACTTCTATTATCGAAGATATTTTCGACGAGAAATTATACGAGCTAAATATTACAGAAGCAGCTATAGGCAGCGAAGAATATGTTAATGAAAATGTCAATGACAACATTGTTGACAGTGATAGTGATACATCAGAACTTACTGTATATAATAGTGAAAATAGTAGTAGCAGCGAGAGAGAATATAAATTACCTGTAAAGAAACAAAAATATTGATATGGTATCACGCATTTTTTAACGTTTTTACAGATAAATACACGAATTGAAAAAAAAATATTTTTCTTATTCCTTTTGCAATTATAAGTAACCCAAGCACTATAATCATTAACTTTGCCACTTGAATAATAACAAATTACTTATAAAAACAGAAGCATTATAATTAAGAGAAAGTCAGTGGGATGTTGATCTTACCCACTCCATCGATAGTGCTAATGTACTCCTGCCATGGTCCTGATCAGCTCATATCACTAAAGTTACAGCGCTCAGTAATAACTAATTTAAATTTAGAGATTTTTCATTTAAGTTTTAAGTATTAAACCTTAACTCATGTAAATTTGAGCCCTTAATATTAAAAAATGATGCCACAGGAATAAAAAAAAAAAAAAAAAATTTTTTGTCTTCAGAAGTTCGAAGAGTTGATTTTTTTTGCAAATTTATAAAAAAATACTAGCTATTATATAACAATAACGATGATTGTATGAAGTTTTTATTTTTGAAGATATTCAAATTTTTTTTTTTCATAGAAAAAAATTACCGTTTTTTTGACCGATTTTTTGCACATTACTGATCAATTAAAAGAGCGCACCGTAATTTAACATATGACGGCAACTATTAAACAAAATTTTAAGCCCCAAAAGGTTCATGAAAACTCAGGGGTTTATGGTTTATGAGCATTTAAGAAATATGCTTTTTTTTGAAAAAATCGGTTTTTGCAAAAATTTTTCATTGTCTTTCAAATTTTCAAAAATGCTTCTGTTTGGCTTGCCAAGGGCTTACAAGGGCCGTTTTTTTAAATTACTACTTTACTTCAGAATTTTTTAACATTGGACCAGGCTGGATCGACCAGTAATAATTAATTCTATAACTTTTGTACAAAATTTTTTTAACTCCAAAGCATATTTTATTTTTTTAACGCAAAAACGTGTCTTTGACAAACTTTGGCCGCAATTTTTGGTAAGACCCATGACTGTCAGTTATTTTAAAAATACAGCACTAAATTCTACGAAAAATTTCCGATTTTTCACATATTTCGGTTTACTGCATATCGGTTACGAACAATTAACAGTACGTTAAAAGTAGAATGACCAGTCTATACGTATAAAACCGAAGTAATTCTAGTTTTGTCATTTCAACAGTATCATTAGCGACCCTCTGCCTTAAGACTATTTTCCTCTGGTCTTCAGGAATGCTTACATAGTGGGCATTATACATAAACAGAGATGCTCATATAAATTTTTTGACATGTAACACATAGTTGTTTTGTCAAGCAAAAGAAGAACATACATAGCAACAAATGTTAACAGTATATGATATAAGGAAACTCTATATCTCTGCTTTACAAATAAATTGTTTTGACTATGAAACTTTGAACTTTCCACTTATTAGTAAGATGTGTACAACCAAGTCAGCAGACAATATCGTTTAGGACAATAAGAAAGTCTGGGAAGCTAAGACTTTCCTAAATAAAAATGTTGTTATTATTGACAGTGTGCATGTACCTCAGCTCAATTTTTTTTTTGGAAATCTTACTGGCATATCATAAATGACCTTATCTATTCCCTTTTTTTTAAGAAAATATTTTATTCGTAAAGTTATTTTGTATTAGACTTTATTAAGAGTTTAACAGACAAATAAATTGAGTTTTGACATTGTGGCAAAAAATTTGTAACTCCTTTATCCACAATGGCTCTTCTAGAAACAACTTACAAGACATAAAATAACTACAAGGTGGTGCATTTAGTGACTTATTTGAATTACAATAACTCAATATTAATAAGTCGAAGTTCAATTAAGAAATATCAAAGGTCAGTTAGGTGTGGATATATTTTCAAAATAACTTAGTAATTTTTTAGTATAGGAATAGATATTTACTGCCAATTAGATAAAGTTGTTTGTGTAAGGCGTTGGACATAGATCTTATATTCATCCCACAACCCCTTAAAACCTGCATCGAGCCAACACCTCCCCCACCCGTTTTGTTCCTTATTTTTGAATAGCTGACTTTTTATCTAGATACTATACCTCATTTTCCCTGCAGCTTCTAGTAACTCACTAACATATTCCCCACATGATTTTTCGTACAGGAGACTAAAGTGACATGTTTGAGTTAAGCAGCCTATTAATCAAGTTGATTGAAAAATCATCTCGCAAGCAAAATGTAGCTCTAGAAAATTTTTGTAAAATGTAATAATAATTACTAAGAAAATTGGCCTACTAGCAATTAAATTTCTATATGATTTTCAGTCAAGATATGATTTAGCAGCTAAATACATTTAAATGTCAAAGAAATTCGTCAGCTTGTAGATTTAAAGCTGCAAAAAAGTTAACATTGTATTAACACTTTGCTCAGTCAGAATTAGTCATTAGCCAAATCTCCTATTCAGCATTAATAGGATGATGTTCTATTATTAGCTCATTTACCAGTTAACTACTTTGTAGTTAAAAGTTTCCAAAATATGCAAGCTTATATATTTAATACCAAGCCAAGATATGTCATAGTTACTTTTCTTTGCTGAGCAAAGATTAGTAGTCTGATGTATTGTTGCCTCAGTCAAGATCAGGTGCTCATTTTTAAATCCTCACCCCCGCCAGCTTTAAGGGTGAGATAGGTGGAGGGCCAGTGCTTGAAGGATTTTCTGAACCATAGCAGGCCTGGCCACTATGGACTCCTTGGAGCCTGTTGGTGTGCAGTTGCACCCTGGGTGGCAAGGTCAGCCAGATTTTCTTCTAAGGTAATATAGTGCCATTGCACTCTTTATACTAGACCTCAAGTCTTAAAAACGTGACCAGCTCATTATCAGCCGTTTTATAACCTTACCACCAGTAAAGCACGATAGTGTTGTCACATTAAGTATAGCACTTAGCGTAGGGGATGTTACACGTCAGGGTGTGGCACTTCGAGAGCTAAAGTATGGCACGTTACTCTAGATGATGGATAAGATACGGATTTCTAGCCTCTTAGGAAAAAGGAGATTCCTGATAAAATTTAACTTGGTGTGGATTTCGATTAGACTCGTTTGCACGGTATCCAGTCCGCTGACTGTCTTAGAGTTGACCAGCACTGCTATCGCTTGTGAATTTACGTCTAAAAATACATACAGTTAGGTGGAAGCCTCTTCATTACGTCCAGTCCATTATCAAATGGTTACTTTAGTGATTTGAAGCAGGATTATCGGGAAGCCCTCCCAATTCTCAGCCCAAGGCTCCGTGCAGCGGCGTGTCCCAATTTAACTTGGCACGCCAGTGGTGTTTATAATTATTTTGGCATTAAAGACGGTGAGCACCAGCCAGTCCATAAGGTTTTATATCTAAGAAAGTTCCAAGAGAGCCTTACGTATCGTCAGAATAGCATGCACGGCTGTCTTGTGATCTCGGAAGCCAAAGCAGTCCTTAATGGTGTTTCCCAGCTTATTTACTAGACTGTCCGACGAGAACCACCACTTTTCAGGTTACAAGTGATCCTTTTGTGGCCAGCCATTAAGAATTTATGGATCGTTTATAACCCACCTTTTCAATACGAAGCTGTCCTTCTGGTTGACGTCTTGGAGCTGATCTCGCTAACCTTGAGATCTTTGAGGATATTGCGGTTGCTCAGCAAGCATTTTGTAGCAAAAGTTCTTCTCTGCGCATGCGTTTAGTGAAGTGCAGTTGGTTGACAGGCAAGTGGTCAGAAAGCTAGTTGGTAGCAGGCTGGTTAGCGCACAGTCCAACACGGTGTTCTGCGCAAGAAAAGGACTAAAACGCCTAATTCGAAGCTACATTATCCTTCTATATACATGAACTCTAAGAACTAGGTCTATGCGTTAAGGTTTAATGAGGTTAGGGTCTGCCTTTGCTAACCCTTCAATTTACTCTGCACTTAGTATTATCAGGGGAGGTTGCGTTATCATGCTAATTGAACGAAGCCCGTAGATGCTAAACTTCCATGGTGCTCGAGAGGCAGGGAAAGTTTAGATGCAGCCATAAACATGTACAAACTGCAAGAAATCCTCTGAGAATCTGAAGATAGCCAACTTCACGTGCCTCAAGTTTTCACCCAGTCACTCGACAACGTAAAGGCTAAGAATAGTGGACATGAAGTACGGGACCAGCATGGCGTGGATCGCCTCTCTGTTGCATTTCTGCAAAACAAGGATTATATATGTATTTTTTATTGGTTCTTGTGCCCAGATAATTTTATCTATCAATTTTCAGAAGACCCTTAATACTTAATTGTCATCCTATGCATCCTGTACCATGACGCATCCGTAATAATTAAAATTTCACTGTACATTTCAGTCTTCTACACCTTACAAATAGTATTTTAAGGTTTATGACTAAATGATTTAAATACAGGTCAAGATTTAGTTTAAATTCTTAAACAATCTTTTCTCACTAATATATTTATACTTATCAGATCGTACAATAAGTAACATACAAAAGTAGCAAACAATATAGCACCTATAATCCTGCAGAGATAAAGTTATTTATCTGTTAGCAGGCTAGTACATATCAACTGAGGACATACATAGCTTCAAGTCTAAGTATGATATTGCAGTAGTAAGGGCAAAAAATCGTTGATTTACGCTAACGCATAGTGAGCTTACAGAAGTAAAACTTTAATAAAACATATCTGCAAGATTATAAAAATAGACAAAGTAGCAGAAGATACAAAATCCTGTTGAGGAGGTGTTTTCAAAGTCAGGAACGTTAAAGTATTAAAGAAAGCCAATCAAGCACGAAACAGATCAAAGAAAGAAAGACGAATGAGAGCCACTACGGAATGAAAGTTGAATGACTAGCCCATTATCTGACAGTATCGATAGATGTAATAGTACGAAATTTGTAAATAGTACAAGCCAACATGACGCACACCCTTACAACTTGCTAGACGGTCTCGTTGATGAATTTTTAGCAAAAGTTTAAACTGATGTTAAGTAATAAGAAGTTAAAGAAAAATAGACTTTAAAATTAGATTTATTGAAAGATAAAAACGACTTGTACAACGTAAAAAAAAGTAAAAAAACTCTATAAATAGCAGAAACCAAAAAAAACGGACGTACAAAATTAATTGGAGATACTTTGCTTTTGATGGGTGATTTAAAGAAATGCAACACTTATCAAAATAAGCAAAGAGAAAGATATAAAGCCTCACAAATGGTGACATTATTGCGTGAAGCCTTATAAGAAGCTTATAGTTATCAATATTAGCCAGGGTTGAAGCTGCCTCTTTAACAGCATTATACTTGTATTTAGCCTGAATACATGACAACACAGGCTTTGAAAAACGCTTTTTAATTCTGAATGGATTGACAAGTGCAAGGATTCAGATGATATAGGAAATATCTTAGTGTGTTAGGAGACACGGAGCGCATCTTTGTACTTTCTCAAAAATTTTGAGTAATGATTTACATATTTTGTCAGTTTTCCGGAGGAGAACAATTTGTCTAAATTTTATAAAAAAAAGAAGAACATTGAAGCACCTACAATTTGAAGACGATAACTATCAGGATCTGCTGTAGTTATACAAGCCTAACTACCTAACGACAGACCACAAAAATAATAGTGAAAGGGACTCAGCTGTTGCAAAAAACTTTTGCAGCTTAAAAGTTATCACAAAAAAGTAGGGTCATGAAGAAAATTCAAAATAAAAGAGTGAAGAAGGATGACATGAATCGACTAATAGTGATGTTAGGTATGTGAGCTATTAGGAGAGTTGTAATGATTAATTAATAAAGACAAGGAAGGAGACAAGCAGTCAATATTTTTACACACAAAGAAAAATATAGCTAAACAGAGGAGGTGCATGAACATAAAAAACTTCACCACCTGATCTTACACAACAACCAGATCCTTTGCCACCAGTTGATGTTAGTAGCATGCCAAAGTTGTTATTTTCAAGCATGGAAAAGAGTAGGGGACTTAAGAAAGCTTTAATATAGGCAAACGAGAGCGACTTCAATAAATAATATAATCCTAAGCTTGAGTACACTGAATTAATTAGGTGAATGCGGGAATTAAACACTGCGTAATATACCACTGTACGTGCCAGGCAGTAGCTCAAGCTTACCTCATCTGCTCCAAAACGTGAAAAAAGTCAAAGATCACTTTTTTAGCTACTTTGAAAATCCAGTCTTTTGTACAGTGTTAAAAAATGTCCCAGATACGGAAATAGTTAATGCGTCTTACCTTCGATCGTATATTGACATAATAATCATGAATAACAAGGAGATAACCGTGAAAAATGCCATGCAATTAAAAAAGAGAAAAGTATCCGTAAGACAATTGTATGTAAAAAAGCTCTTGGAAGATAATGCACTAATGTTGGACATTAAAATTTTCTCGAAATCTCTTCAAGGGCTAGTAATGAGTAAGCATATGTTCAATAACTTGAATTTAACATCACTAGGTCCCTTACTATCATTCCTTTCCTATATGCTTATTTATAACTACTTCTAATTAAACAATTTGAGTAAAATTTTAAAGATCTTATAATTATATTTATGCTGCACAGTGGGATAAACTGATAGTTTTCGTCAACTTCCTTAGAAGAAATATTTTTTCATAAAAGTTCTTAAATCTTATAGGTATGATGACAAGAAATAATAGAAAATTAAGGAGAAATGTAAAAAAAGAAATCCTAACCTACAAATTTTGGATTATTTCAGAAATTTTTCAATTTAATTCTTTTTTTTTTTTTCTGTTAAAAAATAAGTTTTAAAGAGCTAATATTATAACTTTATATTTGTTTTACATATATTCTTTATTTTTTTTAATAAGGTATCAAAACTGCTTCTAAAAAGTGACTTTTTTGTCAAAATCAAGCATAATTCCAAAAAAAAAATTACTTTTTTTCAGAAAGTTTTAAGAAGTGTAAGTGTTGTGAGTTATTGCTATATGCAGCGATAGATAACACAGGGCACACAGTGATATGGCTTATAGCTTTAGTTACAAAGCCTTGACACGGAGGTACACTTATTTCCGTATTACACTGGGCACCAAAATACGTGAGTGCATAAAACTCAAGCAAATTACATTGCCATCCTTGCTTTATCCTGTCCACGCATTCTGAACAAACTTATTCTATTGATTCTCATAATTTACGTGTTCGGGGCTTACTGTTGTGAACTTTAGTCTACTATCTGTATTACACATACTTATGGCAGAATTTTAGGATACGTGCCAAATAGATTTTGAGAACTCTCAAAACGTTTTATTTTATCAAACGTAAGAAGAAGAAGGTATTCCCATAGGACAGTCATGTAATGTGTGTGCTAAGTAGAGGAGTTTTTATCGCGGATATGAGTGATTAGTGAATATCAGCAAGTAAGTATTGTGTATTTTCTTGGTGCTCATATTATACAGTTGCTGCTGATAGGTTCAACAATTATTCAAAATATCATAGGAAACTTAACAATTCACATTTATTGCATTGAGAGTAAACGTTTTTATCAGTCTATTAAATTCAGAAAAGTACATTTATTCTTTGGTTTTCCTAATGCTAAAAGTTATAGAGCTACAATTACAAGTAAAAAAGAACCTTAACCACGACGTTATCCTGGTAAAACATTAATGACAATTAGTCTCGTCATAACCTTACTTGTGCACATTTGGGTTTACGGAAACGTATATAACTTAAATAAATAAAAGTATACTTCAAATATTTGCAGTTTGACGACTAAATTACAATATTCTATTTGATTCCATTTCTCATCGAAATATCTTGGGACTCCTTGTATCGATGTTAAGTCCGTATATAAGAATTGTGTTTTTTAAGAACTTAAATTACTCAATTAGTCAGCAGTTTAATGTATGTTTTAAAGTAAAAAATTGCAAATTGCAAATGCTTTAAGAAATAACATGAATCAGGACAAAATTTATTGCAATCACTTTTTAATTGTGTAACGAAAGGTAACATCTCGTGCCTATGAAATGAAACTAAAATTTTCATAAATAGTTTAAGAAAATTCAGTATATTATTTACATTTTTTGATCCACTGACTACTTCATTCCACTGTTTTATTGAACAGCTATTTTCACGTGATGAAATAAGCTTATGAACGAAGCTGGTAATTAGAAAAACTAAGCAAGCACAACTATATTTCGATGACATGCATACAGTGAGGGAAAATAAATGTAAAAATTAGATAAAATTACAATAAAGATTTTTAGTCGAAACTGTGTTGTCCTTATTTGCATTTTATTATTATTGTTACTAACGTAAATTACATAACAATTTATTTTTAATTAACATATACCGAAGTAAGATAGTCTGTAAATTAGTCGGTAAATTAACTTCATATGATGTACTGAATGGGCGTTCACAATTGCTTTTTTTTTTTACCTATATGAAATCACTGTTTTATTTCGAATACGTCAACAATTGTAGAGTAACTTTCAAATTTCTCTTACAAAAAGAATGCCAAGCTACCCAACTAAGCAAAAAAGTAGACAGAAAAAAGTTTTAAAAGGACGTCCTCCTACAGCGAAGAAGGGTATTGGTAAAAGAGGACAACCTCGTATTAAAACAGAAAAGGCCAGTTCAAGCACCTTATATCTAGGCAAGCCTACGAAGTGTCAGAGTATGTCAAATATAATATCGAATTGTTGAAACTAGCAGTGAAGTTATGCCAAATTCATCTTGCTAAAATTGATACTCATGAAGAAATGAGTAGAACAGATTACTATGTAGAACAGATGAAAGTTGAAGATCATACTGTATAGCCAAGTACTAAAATTGCTAAATACAGGCATTCTTCTAAATTAGCTCTTGCGTTTTACTGCGAATATGATTTTAGTAAGTAGTCGTGTGTTGCTCTAGTCCGGGATTTGCGTATCAGAAAATGTAATATTTACCCTTCTTACTCTATGATAAAAAAAAAAATGGAGAATTGCCTCGTATTACCCTATGATGTACATACAGAAGTTGAAATTCGCGTTTCTCTCCAGAATATTTTAAATACAACAGCGCAACAACTATGTTCTGCAGTAGCAACTTCTTGGAGCAAACAGGACTTACAACACTTGCAGCTAACTGTGACACTTGGGTTTGATAGCTCTGCTGGTCATTGTAACCCACAGCAAGACTATACCAATTCAAATGTAATCAATTAAGATCCTCTGCAATATTTGTTTGTTTCTAGTATGCTCATTGTTCAACTACAAAGTAGATCTAATGGTTAGCAAATTGACTGTTAATCGTTTGTAGCGTTTGCACAGTAAAAAATGTGTCATAAAAAATTCCATCATTTAAAGAAGGCCTAATTAAGAGTAATTTTAGTTGGGAATATAAATATTTCTACACAAGTAGAAAATTTTATATAATCAATGATATCTGCGGGAACAATGCAAAAAATTGTATACGAAAAAAATTTCTTGGGTCTTCAAAACTATACTCGTATCTTAATACCTACCTAATAACTTTGTCATTTGATCTCTTCGAAGATATGTTTTATACTATTCTAAGTGAGGGCAACGTCTAATCATCGGGCGTCCTTAATACATTATAATGCTTGGTCAATAAAAATCACTGTCTCGGCACAAAATTTAGGAATTATCGTAGAGATTACTTTGGTAATATGAATACTAAATTATTTTGTTACAGCTAATTGCACATGAAAGGATCCGAGCCCGCAGAGTTATAGATTCTGTAGACCAGTACGAATTGCATTAAAGAAGGAAACGCTCGAGTCTATACTTATAGAGTATAATCGTTTTAGCCGTAAAATATTCACACTTACATAATATGCATTTCAGTTTAATAATGGACAAGAAGCAGAAGTGTCATTTAAAGTTTTTGTTAAATTACAAGACGGAAAATGTGTAAGCGCAATCGTAGTAAACAAAGCTACATGTAGATGCAATATTTGCTTTTGCACTAATTCTCAATTCGATAAAGATGTATCAACCGATTTTCATCCAATTGATAAATCATTTATGGAGCTGGGCCTTGATTTCTACATGCTGAAATAAATGCTTTTGAGAATCTTACCCACATATCATACAGACTTCCTTTGCAAACATGGACGATTAATACTAATATTAAAGGTGAAATATGAATTGAAAAACTCTTCTTTTCACTAGTCCATAGCAAATGTAGTGACTGTAGTTAATGTGTATCTTTCGTGTGTAACTAAAGAAACGATACGAGATATTACTTTTTAATGAAAATTGCAAGACCTAATTGTAATAATTAGGCCACGTTGTCGCACTAAAAATTTCAAAAATAAAATTTTACTTTTCTCAGACCTTACACAGCAAGGTTTTCTATTTTTTTTAAGTGATGCAATACAATTTTTAATTTTAAATAAAAATCGAAACAATTGGACGAGTTTGTCACTCGATTGGATTTATTCTGTCCTTAAGGTTGTACCTTCCTTGTTTGACCAATCGTTTAGATGTAAATAACTATCATTTACTTATAGATTTTCATGTAAAAATACACATACCATCGTTGTAAGTAATTCAGTTAGCATGCACATACGATTGGGTTTTCCACATAAAGTCCGAAATTGATTGCTATTGGATATTTTAATGAATGACTGTGTTAGAAAACTCAAATTTACAATGTTTCTTCAGAAATATAATTGTATATGCAAAGTATTCTTAAATATCAATGTGATTGATCATGAACGAAGTTGGCTTTTGTCAAATGTAGCTATTGCGTCTTACAAAAAAGTTCATATTTTTAATTGTTAAGAAAAATGAAGTGTCAAATCAGTAACCTAACTATATAAGGTTGCATAGTAATATCCATTTTATTTGAGAAAAGGCAGATGAGTGAGCTCAAATTGTACGAAATAGAACTTACGAAAAGTTCAAGGTTCGAGTTGACCAAGTCCTTCAAGGGCATGGTACCACTATAAACGGTAACGTTGCTTAAAAATGCTTCATGGAACCAAAAAAATTTGCTGAAGTTCTTGAACTAGATGAGACGCTGGTAAAAAAAACATTTCTCTTGTAATATCATTATTTAAAAGCAAGCATACACTAGTTCTGAGCAAAAAGAATACACTGTGTATTGAAACTTATAAAAAGTATTACGAATGTTATTCCTGGGTGAAAATGAGCCCCACATTACACAAATTGCTTGCTCATAGTTGTGAGATCGCGAAAAAGTTTCCTTTACCTTTAGCTTATTTTTCCGAAGATTGTAGTGAAAGCTGGCACAAGTATTATCGCATGAATTGGACTGCACACGCACGACAAATAAGCAGGAAGCTTAGAATTCTGGACGTTTTTAATAGGGCAGTTTACATGACAGACCCTATCATTTTATTAGAGTACATTGAATAAAGATCATGGCGAAAGGCGAATCATAAGAACGTTCAAGACTTAAGTGGATTCACGCGATCACAGTAAGTAAAAGCACTTATATAGTCTCTACAAAGTTCTTTTTAAACTTGTGATTTTCAGTGTAATGTTGAATAAAATTAGAGACAGTCAACAAGTAATTGATTTCAAAATTAAATACAGGCATAATATTATATATTACCATTGTTAAAAAATCATAATATCCTACTTCTCTATGGTAATGTAGTAATTACATCGGAACCTCTAATTACAGTTGTATTATACGCTGGGGCAAACAAAAAGAATATCTTAAACTTGTTTTATTCACTAAGTAAAACAATTATTTAATTTTTAATCAAAAGTTTGATTCAATTGTACTTATTATTGAATTAAAACTAAACAATTTTATCTTGTTTCATACTGAGAATACAATTGCATTTCGTTTACCGGCTTCTTAAAAATACTTTTAAACATTTGGGAACATCATCACAAAACTTTTATGATATCTTACATTTGATTAAAATTACGTCTTAAATTGTAGAGTAGTAAATTATATAATACTTTCTTGATTACTATAATTACAAAAACGATAAATACTTTTTAATAAAATGTTGCCAATTTGTGCATTTTATATGGCTATTATTTCGAATACCTAATGTAACGTAAAAAATGAACTGTTTTGTCTCTTTACAATGGTATTAAAGCAAAATTTTAGAATTATACTCTGTTATATAGAAGAATACTCTGTTGAATGAATTTTAATAATTTTAATGGTGAGATAGACTGATTATAATGCGAATGTAATCAAAAGAAATAATACAATAAATTTTTGCAAGGTTATTGGCGAATGAAATTATGTTAGAACTAAACGAAAAAAGTCATAAAAAGTATTTTCATGTAAAAGTATTATTCATCATAATCATTAACCGATGTCAATCATGAAATTATAAACATTCACAGGAAGAACGACGATGATATAAGTGACACGGAAATGGAATCCAATAAAGAGTGAAACAAGCACGTAATAATTTTAAAGCATCCATGGCATCATCGCAATTTATCGTTTCTCCATAAAATAAAAAATTTCCAAATACCACATGAGTACATAAGTTAATTTTTTTTTTTATATATTATTGAGTAGTTATTTATCACTCTCAGCCACAACACTTACACTTCTGAAAACTTTCTGTAAAAAATAATTATTTTTTTCGGAATTATGCTTGATTTTAACAAAAAAATCACTTTTTAAAAGCATTTTTGATACTTTAATTTAAAAAATTAAGAACATATGTAAAACAAATATTAAGTTATAATATTAGCTCTTTAAAACTTATTTTTTAACAGAAAAAAAAAAAATTAAATTGAAAAATTTCTGAAATAATCAAAAATTTGCAGGTTAGGATTTTTTTTTTTTACATTTCTTCTTAATTTTCTATTATTTCTTGTCATCATACCTATGAGATTCAAGAACTTTCATGAGAAAAATTTCTTCTAAGGAAGTTGACATAGTTTTGAAACGAAGAATATCAGTTCATCCCACTGTGCACTGTACACAAACAAAGCAGTAGTTTCACTAGCAGAAAAACGCTTTACAACCATTGAAAAATATCGTTAGTCTGCAGTAGAAGGCCATAGAAGAATCAATACGACGTTTAATAGAGTCTCAAAAGATTTTTATTGGAGGAACATAAGGCCAGAGTCTCGACAGTTTGTTCTCGGATGTGAATAATTTCAGTCACAGAAACTTGTACGTATTGAAGTGAACAGGCAATGACAGTTACAAATACCCTGAGCAGGCAATTCAAGAATATGTCTGATGATTTTTATGGACCCACAAGTGTTTCTTCGGATTTGGAGATCATATTTTGTCAATTCTAGACTGGCTGACCAAAGATCAATTAAAGTGGCCTTAATGAACAGAACAGTAGGAAAGATGAGAAGATTGAAGTTGAGGGTCAAGAGTCTTATCTGTGTAGTCAGTAAGTACATACACATTTATGTATGTACTATTTTTTCATATCCTTGTTTCAATTTTAAGATTTAATTATGCTCTAGTTATTGTACAACATTCTTTTTTACACATATATTTTTTTTTCCTTTACTGCCATTTACTTGCATAAGGATGTTACAGGTTGAATTATGAAAGTAGTTGTTTTTCTGTTTTATTGTGTTTAATTCACAGTATATATTTTTTTGCTAATGATTTAATTGATTCATACTTATTTTCTGTTTTCCGTATAAAAGCATTGGTTAACTAATACTAACAACAAAAATCTTTGCTTATCATTTTCTATTTTTTTAACAGATAGTTTTATCTCTTTTTTTCTTACGATAAGTATTAAAGGCTCCATAGTTTGTTAATTATAATAAATAAATATATGTCCTTAACGGCGATAATTTTTTATTATTTTAATAGTGTTACGTATGTGTAGTATTGTGTGTATAAGATTAATTGATCCATAAATTCTTAGACAAAAAAATTGTTTTAATTTACAAACTCTTTGATATATGTATTTTTTTTAATATATATAAATAATGTTAAGCAAGGTATATATTTTTGTAGTTTGTACACATTTGTTTTACTTTTGCCTAATTTTTAAGTTCTAGCATTCGATTGAATTACCATATATTGGCTTACTATGCTCGTCTCTATTGCTAGTCATTACCATTAAGTTAGTAATCTGACTTTTCTTTCACATTTAATTACTTAGCATTTAAATGACAGTTGGCTGCAGCCCCGTAAAATTCATTACATTTTCGTTTCTTGCGATGTTGTTTTTGCTTTTTCTGTCAGTAAACAATCTTGATAATGTTAGTATTGTCAGCATCTCGGTACTCGTTTGGAATCTTCTTTCTCTTATTTAACAATACCTTAATACTTGGATTCTCAATCTCCTTTTACGTCATCTTTCAACGAAAGGCTTTTTCTTTCAGTGTTATGTAGTGACATAAGCGTATGTCACGTTTTGACATCGTAGGGCTGACATTCACCGACATCTATTAGATTTGTTGTTTTAATGGCAAGCTTACTCAGCTTTTCGGGCAATTTCCAGCTTAAGTTTGCTACAGTCTCTCTAGAACCTTACTACAGGTGTCTTAGAATATTCTGACGTGGTTTAAGAGATGGATGTACTATTTTTTCAAGTACCATTTTTTTGTATAGTGTTTGCATGCGTACATATACGCATTGTTTGAATTTGCTTTAGTCTCAATTTATAAAGTAAATTCTTCTAAAATCTGGGTATTTGTTATGCATTGATCACTGTTCTGTTAAATATCATGTTTAAGTACGCAATCAAAACTTACTCTCTGTTATTGCAAGGCAGACAATTCTTTAAGTTAAACAAGTATTAATTTATTTTTGCCGTTAATTTTATTGTGAGTTAAAAAAATAAGGATCCTTAGAAAAAAAGTAACTAAGATAGATAAGTGCCCGAATGATAAAAATTTTAGGTTGCACCTGCATTTTATTCTTATTAAAGTGACTGAAAAAAAATTTTTTTTTTTGAAATTTGCATACATAACATCCTTCAAAATCTGCTAATCATACACATTTGCGAAAAGCCACATTACCCTGTAAGTGCATTTGTAAATATGTTTGTTAGTATTAATTTTTTAAGTGGTGTATAGCTATTACATGGAAAATTCTTGACATTATTACTTTTTTTCTTTTTGTATGATTATTTAACTTGCTATCTTATTTTGTTTTTATATATATAAACTATTAATTATTATTTCCTTATTTTGTGCATGTATTAGAAACATTCTTAAATTTTAATGAACTTTTGTTGTATTTTACACAACGCATCTGGGGTCTATAACAATCGGACGAACCCAGATTATATTTGTGTGTTTGTAACACTAACGTTTACATTTTCTATTATGTTTTCACTTGCTTTTGTACTGTGCTGCCAATTTAATTGATCTTTAATGATCTTACAAATTCTTTCATCAATTTATTGGTCAAGAGTGTTTCCCTGTCTGACAGCAATTTTTCTGGGGCGTTAAAGTATGCAATAAATTTACCCATGATGCACCTACAGTATCTTCAGCTGTTGCGCGTTGTACAGCTTCTCATACGATCTAATTTGTCAGTCAGTCTTAAATTGACAGAATACGCGTTTCTCCGTGATCCGATAGAATACTCACGGGTCCGTAAAAATCTATATACATGTTCTTGAATGACCTGCTCAGTGTATTGGTAATTAATATTATCTGTTCACTTCAATATGTATATAAGATTCTGTGTCTGACGTTATTCACATCCAAGAACAAGCTACCTGACCTCTGGCCTCATGTTCCTCCAATAAAAATCTTTCGAGATTCTATTAAACGTTATGTTAATTTTTTTATGGCCTCCTACTGCAGACTGATAATATTTCTTGATGACTGTAAACCGTTAGTCTGCTAGTGGAACAACGAGTATATTTGTGTATAGCGTATATATATAATTGTAAGATCTTTAAAATCTTTCTCTAATTGTTTAATATGTCCATTATTGCAGATATAACACCAGTAGGTCCATTACTGTTCTCCCTTCCTGATGTGCTTTCTTATATCTAGCCCTTGAAGAGATTCCAAGCAAATTTTCGTATCTAACATTAGTACATTGTCTTCAAAGAGCTTTTTTACACACATGTGTCTTACGGATACTTTTTTTTTCAATAGCATGGCACTTTTCACTGCTATCTTCTTGTCATTTATGATAATTGTGTCAATATACCCTCGATGGTACGACGAATAAACTGTTTCTATATCTGGAGAATTTTCTAACACTTCACAGAAGACTGAATTTTTTAAAAATCTGAAAAAGTAATCTTTAACTTTCTGCACTTTTTGAAACAAATAGGGGACTTAAGCCATTGCTTGGAACACAAAGTGGATTACTATGCAGTATTGAGTTCCCACATACTCTGAATTTATTTAGCGTGCTTAAGCCATTTAAATTATTTTTTATCTGTAGTCGCTGTCACTTTTCTACATTAAAGCTTTCTTGAGTCCTCTACTCTTTTCCTGGCTTTCTAATGACATCCTTAAAGTGCAAGCAGGATAAGACAGTGGTGGAGAATCGGGTAGTCGTGTAGGATTGGGTGGTGATGTTTTGTTATCTTCGTGCACCTTCTCTCTTAAGCTACCTTTCTATATTAGTATGTAAGAATTTTTACTGCTTGTCTCTTTCTCCCCCTTTATTAATAAGTTATTATGACCCTCTTTGTATTTCACACGAACCAACATTACTATAACTCCATATCCTACTAAATTTCTTTACAACAGCTGAGTCCCTTTTACTATGTTTTTTGTGCTCTGTTGTTGGGTAGTCACGCTTGGCATATTTCAGCAGATACTAAAAATGATCGTCTTCAAGATTTAGAAGCTTTAGTGTTCTCCTTTTTTTCGGAAAATGTTGACGAATTGTTTTTCTCCCAAAAGCTAAAGAAATATGTAAATAATTACCCCAAATTTGTGAGAAAGTACAAAAATGCCCTCTCTGTCTCTTAACGCAGTAAGATATTTTCAATACCCTCTTAATCTTTGCACTTGTCGATCCATTTAGAATTAAAAAACGTTTTCCAAAGCCTGTGTTGTGACATATTTAGACTACATGAAAATATGAGGCTGTTGAAGAGGCAGCTTCAATCCCGGCTGATATCAATTACTATAAACTAATAAGGCTAAATGCAATAATGTTGCCATTTGTGAGTCTTTATATCTCTCTCCTCACTTATTTTGATCAGTGTTGCATTACGTTTTTTGAATCGTCCGGCTTAACGTATGGCTAGAAGTGTTGCTTAATGCTTAGCTAAAGGTTTGTCTCAATCTGTGGCTCAATGTATTGCTTAATGTATTGCTACAAGTATGGCTCAAAGCATAACTAAATGTAATGCTAAAAGTTTGTCTTAATCTATGAATTAAAGTATGGCCTTATAAATGGCTACAAGCATAGCTCAATGTTATGCTAAAAGTTTGGCTTAATGAATTATTCTATTTATGGCTAAATGTATGGCTCAATTTATAGCTCAAAGTATGGTTCATAGTATGGGTTAAAGAATGGCTTACAGTGTAACTCAAAGTATGGCTCAAGGTATGGCCTAATGTATGGATCAAATTATAGCTAAGAGTATGGCTCAAAGTATGGCTTAATGTATGGCTCAATAATTGGCTTTAAGTATTTCTTAATGTATGGCTGAAAGTATAGTTCAAAGTGTGGCATTATGTCAAGCTAAAAAGTGGGCTTCATGTATAGCTTAAAGTATGGCTAAAAGTATGGCTTAAAGATTGGCTTAATGTATGGCTATAAGTACTGCTCAAAGTATTGCTTAATGTATTGCTAAAAGTAAAGCTTAATGTATGATTCTGAGTAAAGCTTAATGTATGACTACAAGTATGGCTCAAAGTGTGGCCTAATGTGTTGCTACAAGCTTAGCTTCTTGTATAATTCCATGTATAGTTTAATGTACGTCTCAAAGTATGTCTTAAAGTATGATTTAATGTATGGCTTTATGTCTGGCTTAAAGTATGGCTTAAGGTGAGGCACGATGTCCGGCTAAAAATATGGCTAAAAGTTTGCCTCAATGTATAAATTAAAGTATGGCTTAATAAATGGCTACGAGTATAATTCAATGTATTGCTTGAAGTGTAGCTTAATAAATAATTTAAAGTATGGCTAAATGTAAGGCTGAACGTACGGCTCTGAGAATGGCCTTATGTATCGCTCAAATTAGTGCTTGAAGTATGGTTCAAAGTCTTGCTGACAGTATGGCTATAACTATGGCTCAATGTGTGGCTTTAAGTATGGCTCAATGTATGGCTTAGAGTAAAGCACAATGTTTGTCTATAAGTATGGCTCAAAGTATAACTTGAAATATGGCTCAATGTATAGCTTAAAGTATGGCTGAGAAAGTATAACTCTATGAATAGCTTAAAGAATGGCTTATTGTATGGCTTAATGCATGGTTTTAAGTATTTCTTAATGTGTGGCACAAGGTAAGGTTCAAAGTATCGTATTATGTAAGGCTAAAAGTTCGACTTTACGTATGGCTAAAAGTATGGCTGAGGGTTTTGCTTGAGGGTTTACTAGACAAAAAATTAAAAAACAAATAAAAAAAAAAATAAAAAAAAATAGTTTAGTGAGTACTGTATTTATGCACGACGTTCCCACAATGTTCAACCATCATGAGTACTGAACTATTTTTTTTTATTTTTTATTTTTATTCGTTTTTTAAATTTTTGTCTAGTGAGCTACATGAATGCAGTACTAACGTTGATAGAGCTTCGTTCTTCCTACGGGTCTGGTGACCCCCTTGTTATCTGAGAAATTGTGTTTTTATACACATGTCATGTTTAAAGAACTTCGTTTTTACCGTGGGTCCCATGACCTATTAATCCCCCTTTGTTTGTTGTTTTAATTTCCTTTATATTTTGTTTATTTATTAAATTTTTTGTTTTGCTTTATTGTTTTGTTTTATTTCATTTAATTTCATTCTATTTTATTTCTTTTTTTTTTATATATCATTTCTTTTTTATATAATTAATGTTATTACTTTTTTTTTTATTCTTTTGTATTTCCTTTATTTAATGTTTTTTTATTCTTCTATTTATTTTCATTATTTTGTATTTCGTTTATTTTATTTTATTTATTTTTTTTTATTTTTTTTTTTTATCTTTTTTTTAGACGTATCATATAGAAAGCAACTATATAATTCACCATGAATTGAATGTATAAAGAGTAAATGCATATAAAAATGGAATATTATAGTTACGAGCCACACGATAAGTACAAGAAACTGAGTTTCTATAGTCGGCAGCGCTCATAGCAGAGTGCGTAAGGTACTGGACTCATATGCAGGGGATTGAGGGTTCCAATCTCTTCGTTGGAAAGTGTTTTTTTTTTTTTTTGTTTTTTTAAGATATGTTAAAGAAAAAAATTCAAAGTGAAATAAAAATTGTTGTGGGAATGTAAAATTAAAACGTGTTTAAAAATAAATTGCTTGGGAGTGTGAGGGAATGGTGGGTTAAGGTGTGCAGAAGAATAACACGACACGGTTGGCAGATATACATATATAGTGGGGAGAGGGAAAGTGTGTAGAGAACAGTAGGTGAGGGGGGCGGGGTAAGGGGGGAAACTTAAGTGGAAGAGACTTCGGGTAAACCACTTCAGTTTAAAAGAAAAATCTGTCGATTTTTCAATTCCAGCCCCCCGAATACGTGAGATAAAGAACTTCGTTTTTAAAATTGAAACAATTTTTTTAAGGAATTGTATGAACATTTTTACTATCCATAAGTACTAACATTGAAGTGATGTATTAAAAAATTATTTGAACCTTATGACAATTCCTCAAACCGATAAAAATATTCGAATTTATTTTTGTTGCTCATAACTTTAATTTTATAACTGTTAGGATATTATAAGCATGTCAAAAGATGCACAAAACATTATGAGTATGTGACTCTAAGTGTCAGCCCATAGTGAAAATTTAAAAAGAATTATAGTATATATTATAATATACAAATTATTTATAGGAGGAATTGTATAATCAAATATTATTTCTGCTAATTTTTCACACCAATACGGACCGTTTATTACTGCATTTCGACCACAAACGAGGATCTATCTGTTCTCGAGGCTTTGTCTACATCAATCAATTAATCTTTTTTTTTTTTTTTTACATAATTTTTTTTTATAACATAAGAACAAAAGTACTTTTATGATTCGCAAGAAATGGTTATTTTTCTTAGAAGAACATGATCTCGTGTACGGGAGTCAGTATCCATTGCCACAAGAAAAGGTTCAGGATACTCCAGGATAAACAAGTAGTAGGTTTTAGAGACTGAAAGAGGAAGTGGTGGGGGAGTCGAAATCCAAGCTCACTGTATCTGTAAGCAATATTCCAAAGAAAGTTATTAGGATATTAAACGAGAAAAATATTTATCATCAGTAAATGATTAATTTAGTTATATTAAACTACAAAATAGATTTTGCTTAGAATAATATTGTTAACAGCTGTTAAAGCATTTATATTAAAAAAAATAGGGTCAGCATATTTATTTGGATAAGATTAATTGTGACAACGTATATTAACAAACCTAATTGAGTATTCTCTGGCTCTTTATTGTTAAAAAATAATAAAACTCTCTATTCATTGGTTAATTATGAAGCGCTTTTTATACTAGAGGCTATCAATTTCCCATTCGAGACAATAATGATAGTGAGCTACGCTACTATTGATTGAGCTAAAATAATTTTATATTGCGCTCAATGATATTCCAAAACAGTAAAGATGCACTCGACGTAACCCTTTTTGATCATTTCTCTGTACATCGAATGAGCTTTATTTATTGACTCTACTGCATTACCTGTCAAACTAACCTTTTAAGAATCGGCAACTTAAATAATTATTTTCTCAAAAACTTTCTACTTTTGAGACTTGTGCCTGTGGAAACTTTTATTCAGACGGTCACAATCTACAACATATATTAATTTCAGACCATTTGACTGGGAACCAAAAGTCCATTGAGTTGCTGCGGGGTCCTTTACTTGGAAACTGATTTTTTTTTTTTTTTTTTTTTTTTTTTTTTTTTTTTTTTTTTTTTTTTTTTTTTTTTTTTTTTAAGAATTAATCAATGAAAAAGAACTGGGATAATGATTTAAAAAAATTTTTTAATGGATGTTGCGTTGTAGTGGCATTGTAAGCTTTGGTGCCGACGCAAATAGGCGTGTAGTGACGGTACGCCAAGGAAGGCAGGGAAAAGGAGAAGTTACATACCAAAATTACTTCCTTTTCATATTTTTTTAAGATCATTAATTTTAGTCGTTGATTTACTATCAAGCAAAACGTGCCTATAGAACAACAAGCAAATAATATGAAATACAAATAAATGAACTGTCACATAAGATTCGGAGAAAAGCGAGTTTTGATTAAGCATGGCAGTTGCGGTGAAGCAGTGAATGATAGGATTGTGAAAAGTGGCGTTTTTTTTTAGTCACGTTTAACAAGCAGAATCTTACGCAATTTTTTGGGGTAGTTACAGGGTGGTAATGAAAAGTGTAAAGTGGGGTAAGGCAGTTAGCAGGCAGGGACCCAAGAACAAATATTTAATACAAGAAGACATGTATATATATATATAAGCTTGTCGTGGCTAGGTCTTGGATCAGTACGTTCAAGACCGTGGTTCAATTAACGGCCAGTGTGATTGTTACAGATAAGTATCTCTATAAATTTGTACATACTTTTTTATCACAACGCTTACTCAAGGAAAGAAATTGGTTACCTTTTCACAGCAATATTGCCTAGTTTTTTTTCAACCTCTTCCTAGTAATACAAGGTCTCCCATCCGTCTTTGTTCTCTTCTCTTAAGTACTCAAATGCTGAAAGCAGAAGCCAGACATATAGCACTATTGTTTCATATAAATATATGTACACTTATAAAGCTACGCCCCACAGTGTCACATTTTAGTTTCTTTCCTTTAAAAATCAATAACTTTTAAAGAAATAATCACATCACAATAATTATTTTTCCAAATGAAGATAATTGCACGTGCAATAGTAAAAAAATATAGAAACCTCCTTAAAGAATTTTCCTAGCCAGAAAATTTGTTGAAACTTAGACTCCATATGAATCTAGAGTTTACGCAGTGCAGTTTTGTAATCTAATAAGAAAAGAAAAAGATAATGTCTACTGTACATAGACATACACGTTTATCGAAAGCAATTTCAAAACTACCCATTACTATTTCATTGAGCAGAATTAATATTACGTAACCTTAAAATATAGCCTAAAGTCTAGTACTTGCTCAAAGCATTTAAAAATTATACTGTGTAGCTGATAAAAAACATTTTTTTAAACATTTTTTTACCTTCTAACTAGAAAATGTTTGTTCCCAAATGCTAAAAAGACGCATTTATAACCTCTGAATTGCAAAAATTTTAGTGTCAATGTAGGCATACGCATCTAACAAAGATAGAAAAAATATATTATTGTATTTTAATATCAATGTTATCTATTTCTATCATTTGAAAGTGTTTACTTTCTCTAATATATAGAAAGAAGATATGCAACTCAACTATAACCTTAAAATTTTACTGCAGTAAAATTAAAAACCAAGGTTCTTTTGATATTCTTTTAATCATTTGCGACTAAATAATTGTTCTAATGATAAACTTTTTAAATGCTTTAAGCAAGTACTCGATCTTAGGCTATATTTAAAGGTTATGTTGAAATCATCATGTTGGTTAAAATACTCATGGACAATTTTAATGTTGCTTTTGATAAACGTGTAGGTCAATATTTTAAAGACCTTTTTTTCAACCAAAAAACTTGTAAGACCTTAAAACTACTTTGCTTATACTCTAGATTTTTGAAAAGTCTCCTCAAAAAATAATTAAGTTTGCCCTCGTACTGCAGAGGGTTGAGGGAGGCTGTTAATGGACCATAGAAAGTTGTGTGAATGGGCATACCAAAATAAAAGTATATATATCTACCAGTATGGCCTTACCCTTCTGTGCGCTTCACGCATAATTCCTCTAATTTTTAAGTATCAGTTAAATACTTTTTTCTTTTGTTTTCCTTTTGATTTTAAATGAATACCAAAATTGGGCACTTCCAAGTAAACATGAGATTTTACAATAAAAAGACAAATCTTGTGAACAATAACATATACTGACATCAACCAACTTTTGTTTAAAAAAAAACAAAACCAGTATAAAAATTTTTTTTTTTTAGACTTAAATCCTAAATTTAATTTATGGTAAATGAAATGAAGAGTAAATCTTAGTTCTTGAAATTACACGTGATTTAAAAGATAAATTAATAAGATAGAGATAAAAAGATAAATTTAAAAGATATATTAATGGCCCAGGAGATTCAGCAGAAACGTTACCATATATATCGTTAACTTATTATTTTATTTCTCGTAAAACAAAATTTTATTAACGGCACAAACCGATACCATATTTATATATCTTTAAAAAAGGATATACTAGTCATTGAACCATTCGCTTAACGTATGGTTAACATTAGGCCACGATGAATAACTGAACTTCAAAAAGCCAAACATAATATCATGTTGGCTACAAAATAGTTTTTAAAAAATTTTTTGGCTTTCATCTTATCAGCTGATCTTCAATATAATAAACAACTTTTTGATTAAACCATACAACTCTGCCTTATATTTATGCAATTGCTTCACAGGCTGCAAAGGGATTTAAAATCTTAGTTACATTTTCAGATAACATACCAAAGTACTCAATGCAGTCACTAAACTATCTCCATACTTCTTACAGTTGGTCAATCCACATAGGAACGAAAATTCTTTTAACCTTGCAAAAAAACATGGTGTACGATCTCAAAACTATAAATGAAGCTTATTTTTCTCTAGGTTTTCAAAACTTTGATACGCAACATCTCTTATTTATCAGCTTGTATATGTCAAAAATAAGAAAAAAAGTCAAAAATTTAAAAACAATTCATTCGAAACTATCTTGATTAACATTGCTATTTCAGTCAACACAGAGTACGCTTGTTATTTGTCAATTAAATATAATTTTAAGGGATATACTGAGAAAAAGGGCATAAATTTGAGCGAAAAAAAATAAAATTAATACTGAAAGATTTTCTCTGAATATAAATGTAAATAAAATACACCAACAATTTTACAAAAAGCAGTTTTTTTTCACTGATAAGTAAGGACTCGCAATGGTAAATAAATTTTTTATTTTTTATTCTATTTTATATTTTATTTATTTCCTCAATATAAATATTTAAAGACTCTCAAAACAGCTATACATAACAAAAGTCATCACCTAACAAAGCTGACTAAGTATTAAGTGGCTGCCGGAAGTGTTAAGTGACAACTGAAGCGAGCTGCTAAGCCTAAACACATAAAGTCAGCAAGTACCAGCCACATACCATGGAAGATAAATAAGTTTAAACTAAAGCTTCGCTTGAGGTGCATGTCTTTGCGCGGTGTTTTAGTTGTTAAATTTCACCCCCTTATCGAGTGTGGTTCTTAATTTATTCAATTATTCTACAGACACACTATTCAAATCTTAAGAAACCTATTAGAATTGTAGTTATAATAGTAAAATGACGATATAAGTGCAACGAAGTTGTATAAAGCCCCTTATTCAATAAGTCAATGAAAGCAAAATAAAAGTTATATAAAAGAGTTGAACCGAGTTGAGGTGCTTAAATTATAATTTGATTGCACACCATAAATCAAAGTCACATATTTTTCAGGGTTACAAGTTGATTGTGACATTAAAGGCAGAGACCAAGAAGAAGAAAACAAAGATGTAGGTCTTGTAACATATACATTTCACAAACGCAATATCCTCTTCTGCTTCTTTCCTATAAACTGGGAAATAATCGAACACTCTGTTAGTTTCGTGGGTCGTCAGGAAGCGTAAGACACAAAACTATAAACACCCAGCTTTTAACAGATGATAAAGTTAAATAATTACGATAAATTATTTCAAAAAATGCCTTGACAGTAAGCATAATATTTACAGTACTTTGTTTCAATTATAGAAAAAGAAATTGACAAATAATGGTACATTATTAAGTAAAAGATTTTACTTTTATAAAATTTAAAAGTAAGAAATAGGATAACATTTTTTACGGAATAGTATTAGAAAAAATACACATTAGTAATTTCTTAAGCTAATCACATAGATATACATCTTAGCATAAAATTTGCATATTAAAGCTGTTAATTTATTTCTCCTTGGAATCTGTTAGTCAAAGCGATCTCTTCCTTTAGTCCTGCTTTAAAACCGGACAATCCTTACGAAGGATCTGCTTATAAGAGTAATCTTTTTCCAATTTACAAAAACACAACAACACAGTTGATAAAGACAGAAGGCAACAAATACAAAACATAAGTAGTATGTACGCTTCAGAAAAATAATTTTTACATTTAAGAAATCGAATTTCAAAAGAAATAAGATAATTTTGAAATTTCACTAAACACATGATTTGATAAATAGATTATTTTTGCAGAAAAAAGTTTCATAAAGGCCCTAAGGAATGTATAAATAGATAAGTAGAAAATTACTCACAAACACGCAATTATATAAAAACTATAATTACAGTCTTAAAGTATAAGATCCCATGCTTCCTTCTAATCTAAAGAGAAAAAACTCCCAAGTTATACGTTGGATACTGTCTCTCTTTGCAGAAAGAGCCTTGAATTATATACAGGGCACCAGACGTAGAAGCTATTCAAATATATAGCCGCACATGCTATGTTAAAAATTCCTGAACCGTATGCTCTCTTACTAGCTCAAAGCAGAGAGTACTATATTTGCGCGCTTGATTGTACGCTCTCACTTTTGTTTCTGGACATTACGCACAGTACACTTATCGCTTCGTCGGCAGGTGTACACCTATAAGAAAAACTGCAATTTTATTATTAATGCATGTGCCAAACAAGCGTGTATACCAGAAATATGTATATACATTTTTTGTTGTTGTACACAATCTTCAAAAAAATGAGAAAAATAGTTTCTCTCTATTTTCTAGTAGAAACTATGTATAGCTCGTCAAAAGGACGACAATGGATATCAATTACATATGTATGTATCTTATTATTTCTTTACTTTTTGTCTCTTTTATAATGCATGGCAAGGTCCTAATAAAATGTTTTTCTAAAATCACTTAGTAAAATATAGTAATTAAATATAATAAATTCTTCTCTCGAACATGATCAGGTATATCTTAAGAAATAATTGATTAAATCTATCTGAAGAAAAGGATAAGATTGAATGTAGTAGAAAAATAAGGAAAAAAGAGAGAACTTATACACAATCAAAAATATACAATAAAGATAATAATCAAACAGTGAAAATATTCAACGAAAACGATCATCTAGTTGATGCTATCATAATAGTCACTTAACCGCTGATAGAGTCCCTTAACGCCAATATTTTATTTCATACTTTTTCATCTAGTTTAAATAATTTATCAGGCTTGTTTATCTTTTTTAGGATAATGTCTAGTTTACTCTTTACTGTCCCACAGACAGAAAAATTAAGAAAATTTCGTAAAATTCTGTAGCTGACCTAGAAATCCAAATTGTGTTTTGTATAACTCATATTTTCTAAGATCATAACAATATTCTTTTATTTTTCTTTGATTATTACCAAATAAGTTACAAGTATTAGAGCATACACATTTGTATTATGTAATAACATCGCTTCCAGACTTTGTTTACAAGGATCTATAAAAAATCTCTAATTCATGAGTTTGTGTTTGATCTTCTATAACTCATTTTTAAGGAAATAGATATTACTACAATAGCTTAAGTATTCTTTTTTTGAAGTTTTTTTGGAAAGTCTTATCTCTATAACAATAAAATGAGAAGCTTCTCTCTTTGGACAGCATATTTCTATCTTTCAGTGTAAAATCGAGCAATTTAGCTTTTACCTTTGGCAGTCGAAGCTCTCTGACTAAGTTCTCTGGATCACCTTGATTGAATATTCGTACTATGAAATTTTTTTTCATCGGTACATATTCTTTCTGATTGTTATCACCATGACGCTCACAACTTTATTCTCTTCAATGTTTTTCTACCTTATTCATCGTATTCATCTACTTTTATATCAACCACAATTAAATCAGAAGCCATAGTACGATCTTCTGTCGAACAGTTCTCAGACTTTAGAAATGCTCTCTATACACTTGATACTTCTGCATACTGTATCTTGCTCAAATACGGTGGATTAAAACTTATAGTGTTTGTCACACAAAAACAAGTAACCTTTACTTTTGGGCTCATACCATAGTGGTTAATATAAAATCTTAAAACGATCTTCCTCGCTATCATACCACTTACATAGTCGTGCAATCACTACAAATAGCTAATGGTAACCAGTTGTTAGCTCCTTAATCCACAAAACATCGGTAGTGCATTGTTATAATACATATAGTGTAAGCTTTAATTAAAAAAAAGAAAACATACGAACCAAATATTAAAGGTTATTAAAATGGATCCTATTAAGCAAAGTAATAATGTGGTGTTATTACACAATACAAATGTGTATGCTTAAATTTTCTTAGCCCCTTTGGTGACGCTTAAGGAATGATATAAAAAATATAATATCGTAATGGTGTTAAATAAGAAAAAGTACACAAAACAAAATTAGTAGCTTTCTGGCGATCTTAAGATTCTAACACTTATTTTAGGTCAGCAATCCAGTTTTACAAAATTTCCTTGCTTTTCATGTCTGTGGAAGAGTCTAGATCAAAGAGGCTATTATGCTTAAAAGGAATGGGACCGGCTTAAGTACTCATGTTAGTCGGATAAAAAAATATTATAAGCAAACCCTTAAGCCATTGAGATTCTTTTTTCTTTTTTGCTCATAAAACTTGGTTTGATTAAAGATTGGTAAAAACTTTTAATCATAAAGAGTGATGTTTTGCTTACTTGGTTAAACGATTTCAGGCTGCATTTAGTGCAAAATGATAATAAGGTATCTTGGATGGCCCTCAAATTCATAAGATGTTGGAAAAATCCATTGTTGTCACAACGTCCGAAAAAGAACAAGCTGCATGATTGAGCCTCAAAAGTTTAGTTAGAAGTTTTTGGGATATTACAAAAGAGAAAAAGCTATAGAAAACTTATAGCCAATATGCTCTAAAACTACAAAAAACTTGATTACGTAGTAAGTTATGAAAATGTTTTCACCAAGAGATAAGGCAAGCAAAAAATGTTATTAAAATGGCTTGGATTTACTTAGAATGGTCGAATACTGTAGAACATAAAAAAAAATCAACTTAAATAAAAACCATAGACGTAATCTACTTACCAGATTGTTTAAAAGTGAAAGAGTGCGGAAGAGCAGTTTTTCTTAAGGTTTCATTTTCATAGGTATATTTTTCTTGAGAGAAGTACGTCATTAGCTTGTTAATATATACATAAAATTTTCGAACTTGTGTGCACAAAGTTGATCCAACTAGAAAAATTAACGCAATTCCAGCGCTATTTATCACTGTTCTATTGATAAATGATGCCAGTTCTAAAGTGCAAAAACTTAAAAATATAACGTTGCTTAGCTGGCAGCCAATAAAAAATCTAGAGAATAGGCTTTATTCAAAATATTACTAATTGTTCTATATAAGATACCTAAGGCTTTTGAGCTTGAGAGTTGTTAATTAATTCATTAATTTCCTAGAGGTTAAATGTTGACGGATGGAAGGTGTTATTGGATTAATTAATCGTTAAATTTTTTGAACAGTCTTATAAAGTGACGTATTCGATGGTTGTTACTCATGCTGAGAGGTTTCATGAGGTTAGGAAAAAATTTTGGATTGTCGAGTCATTACTTACGAGCAAGAAAAAATGTAACTTTTACGAATTGACTTTGCTCAGTAAAATTTTTTTTGTCACCGTCAAATTTAGACTTATGAAGGACTGCCAAAGTGTAGTCGAAACGTTGTCACGATAAAATAAAATTTGAACAGCATTGCCCGTAAAGTTGTTTATTGTCTTTATACATTCCTCGCTGTTTTTGGAATCCTTTTGGTGTTTATAAAGAGGGAATATGTCAACTTATGGGTATGTCGACATGAAGTAGGTAAGTCTTATACATTTTTGAGTTAAACCATACGACATTGACATCGTTTGCATGCTAACATTAGACTGTCATATACCTCAAAATCTCAATACGAGTAGTTTTCAAAGAGATAGCTAGCTGTGTGATTATTGCCATACTTTGAGTAAGGTACAACACTTAAGTGCTTATATTCTGATGGCTAGAATACAACTCTATACTTGAACAGTGTAAGATTTAAGTTCTTGCCCCTATATTATGTTTAGGTTTTCATGAAAGACTGTACAGCACAGCTTGAAATTTATGTAACAATTTTAGAAGCTAGATCTTAACTTTGATAGAACTTTATGAGATTGCTTAAATGCTCAGCTGTTACTCAAAATGTCACTGGTTCTTCCGCTTTTTATCTCTGGCTTCAAGTTTTAATATCAGCGATTGTTAGTTTATTCATAAATACTAATTATGATATTGAGTTTTTAAAGTACTAATTGCAGATACTTTTATATTTTTGAAAGTAATCTGAACGTTAAGTGTGAGTAATTTAAAGAGTCCTACCGCTGATTCGATATCCAGTGGCGTTAAAGATATCCAGAGTGCCAAACTTCATACAGTAAATGCTTATCATTCACCGGTACTAAACATCTATGTTTTACCTAGGAAAATTCAGTCCCTAAGCCATAAGAAATAATTAATTATAAATCTTGCTTAAGAATCTTTCCCTTCCAAATAAAAATTTTTTATACTTCAACAAATTCACGTAGTTTAACCTATCAGAGGATACCTTATTCTGTCTTTCATATCAAGCAGCTAAATATTGTTTGAGAAAAGTTTTCATTTGTAATCTTATTCGTTAGCTTTGGCTTCATAGCTACTATTCAATTCAAAAATTAGATAGAAAGTGCACAATTCATATAAACCTGACTTACACATGGCGGACCCGAAGAACTAAGACAGGGTTCCCAGCTCAGAGCTGGGACTTAAAAATCGTAATACCACATTTGTTGATTAGTTTTTTAAGCAGATTATTGTCGAAATAAAAAAAATTTTTTTTATTTTTATTTTAAAAATCCTTCTACGGAACGTATTTAAATATATAACTTTATAAAATAAAGTAGATAAGTAAAGTAGATAAATAAAACAAATTTTTTTAAAAATAAAAATAACAATTAAAACATACGTATTTAAAACAATTTTATGTTCAAATCTTCATTCATAGTTAATATATAGGTACAAGAAATAGAAACATTTATGATATAAATTTAAGTTTTGTCCTTCCGATGGTCTTTCTAAAGATAAAGCGTAAAATTTATTAGCAGTGACTTCCATAGGTGTTATTATTTCATTATTATATAGATTTAATTCTTTAAACATATGTGTTCATCGTAGCAGATATTTATAGGTATTCCATAAAAAATCTTATATCCTTGTGTACGAACAATCACAACAACAAATGTCGGCATGCCTGACTATTTGTCTCCTAAGCAGTGAGTAAAAAAAAACATAAAAAGTTGTTAAGATTCTCTTTTCAATTCTATAAAAGTCACAATTAATTGAGATATTCCAAGCGACCATATATATATATAAGATACCATACAATCGTTAAAGATGTCAGGCGACAAAAAAAATAAGAGTAAAGTTATGGTTCAATGAAGGAGGCTGTTTTCCAATTAACAAAAAAGTAAATCCAACCAACAATGATATTTTTTGTCCTATTTTTATGGTAGGCATCAAAAAACACAAGAATTAGACATTTTTTAAAAAGGGTGTGGGACGAGAGTGAAGGCGTATCCACCAAAATAATTATGTAATACAGAAAGATAAATGCTTAACGTAATTTAATAGACCATCGAGACTTTCCACCTCGTATATTACCTTTACTTGCAAAGCTTATACTTATAATTAAATTTATTTTTGAAATTTATTTGTAAAATTCTCTTAAAAGAATTGTTAAAGAAGTAAGTATAATGTTACGTATTAAAAATTAAACATCCTTACTAAAAATTTTGGAATAAACATCTCTTAAACTCTATTCACTTGGCACTTGTTATCATTTGATTGTTCTTTCTCTAATATCTAATGATAATATAAAAAATTTTTTGTCAGTCAAAAGCTTTTTTGGTAATTTTTTCAAATTATTTTTTTAAAGTTAAAGATAGAATTTGGATGTAATAATTAATTTTTTTCCCTTTTTTCATTTAATCCTTTAATAAAACTTATTTAAATTTTTGCTATCATATTTTTCTGTAAATCCCATTAGTTGTTAAGAACCAAAAAAAAATTCTTAATTAGCATGGCCACATTACTTAACATGCTTCTTAAAAAAAATTGTGGACTTAAAAATGGTGTTAAACGTGATCGAAATGTAAAACAACTTCTTTAAATGTTGTTTAGAAGATGTCGTCTATTGTCCTTAATATTTTAAAGGTTCTGCTCGATTACTGCAATTTGAAATAAGTTACTTTCTTAATGTACAAAATTACATGACTAATAATTAAGGACAGAATAAAGTAATTATGTTGGATCACACTTTTTTTATTGAGATATAGTTTCATATTTAAAATAAAAAGTCTAATTACCTGAGCAAAGCTCTAATATTTATTCTAACCATGTTTCAACAAGTTTTACTGTTCATCTAATAATTATTTTATCTGTATAATTTGTTAACTTATTATAACACCACCCTTGTAAAAGTACTGTACGTCTCTTATTTGTTATATTTCTCTTAATTTTTTAAAACGCTTAGTAATTGCATTATTACGTTTGTAAAAAGGAGCAAAATATTGAATGTTTATATCTTATCATAAGAAAAAGAATAATCTTGAAAACAATTTTAACCATAGACCTTGCTTTTGGCCTTTTTTACCACAAAAAAAAAAATTTATTTTTTGTTAGTTCCTTACGTAATTCAAACAGTAGATATTCTATTGAAATATGTGCTAATAGCTCCTGAGACTGGTCACGCATTATTTCGAAAAATGTCATTTGATTTTAGTCATGTGTCCCCATATCTTACGACCAACTATTTAAGCACATACTCCACTGGCCTTATTATTACACTACAGATCTGAAAATATAAAACTTCTAGAGTATCCTCGTCATATCAGCTTCTGACTTGCATCACATATGGCCACATGTTTTGCTTATTAGATTAAGATTAATACATTAATCTATTTTTTGGCTTTTATTCAGCTTTATCTTTATACCAACCTGATGAGATATCAACCTGTCATTATTTAGAATTTGTAAGTGAAATCCAGACTCTTGGCGTGTTAAAAATAGCAGAGTCTTACTAATAGCACAGCTTTCGGAATCTCCATATAAATTTTTTCTATTGAAAATGTCTGTTTTAACATTAAGTTGGCATGCTTCAAAATTATATTTATTAAGAAGTTATTTAAGCAATGTCACAAAAGGTAGTCTACACACTGTACAATAAGTGTCTTATAAGTCGTACTTGTTTCTATGTTTAACGTCATGAACCATTGAGCTCACATACTGTAGATAGATGCTGATGTGTTAGCCTATAATAACGCACCACACCCATCCAAAGAAATAATAGCTTCTTTAAAAAAGTTTTCTTCTGATCTTAATATAAATATAACTTAAATTAAAAAATTTAGTTCTCTGGTCTTTTAATTTAATTTTTTGCCACGAGGTATACGAGAAGTAATAGTTGGTTATACGACCAGTGGATATATTTTTCAAGACTAGAGGACATATATTTGTTTAAAAGTCAGGATGATAAGTCCATGAAAGACTTGTATTTGGAGATATCTGAAAAAAAAAAAAAAGATCATTTAAATGAAAACAGTGATACGATAAACACAAAGCAAAGTGAATCGTTTGCTGAGTATTATAATGAATAATATAATGAATCATATAATAGTGTCATAATGAGTATGGTAAGGATAAAAATTGATAGGCAAGAAGAGTTGTTAAAAAATAAAGGGACTGACTTAACATCTAATGTTTTCATCTTTATACATCAATCTTGTGAAAAAAGTTTCAATTCAAAGGCCAAATTAATAAGGTGTTATTATTAGCTCACGCTACAGCAATGAGGTGGAGTACGTGAGGTTGGTAATTCCTAACGTCAAAGGTAGGAATAAGTATGACTTATAAGAGACGTACACTTCGATGTGGAGGCTAGCTCTTGTAAGATCGCTAATAATACTTGTTAGTAAATATAATCTAAAAACATGGCAACTTGATGTTAAGACATATTTTTTTGATAGAAAAGAGATACACGAAGATTCCTAAAGGCCTACTTGATAAAAATGTACTTGGCAATAATAAAGTTTGTAAATGTCAGAAAGTATATTTGTATATCACACGTTAGTTTAAAAAAAAGTTTGTGTTTTCGTAAGCCTACCTTAAAACTGGGATGACAGTCATATTCAAGTGAACGTTTCCTTCACTCATGTAGAGGAGAGATTGTTTTTTTAAGCGTGCTTTTATGTATCAATGACATAATAAAAGCATGACATTATGTGAGCTAATCGAATAATATCAGTATTGGTCTGTAGTATTAGTTTAAGATTACAACTCTTCCAAGGTTAGTACTTTTCTTGGTACTAGAGTGTAAAAAATTCAAAAATAAAAAATAGTTTTGCGTACCCAGATATCATACATTGCGAAAATATTGGAAATATTCAAGTTAACCACTTAAACCCAGAAATGGCACCAATAGTGGTAAATTGCATTTTAAACTGGGAAAGAAAGTGTAGAGAAAAATCGGAATATGCTGGCTTGCTGGATACAACAAATACGAGAGACAATATGCCATACTGAAAAGCAATTCATAGCTTGCCCTATCTTACCAACACAATCAGACTTAATATCTTACAACTTATGACGGTCCTGAGTAGACATCAAATCTATTTCACCAAAGATAATTGAAAAATGGCCAAGGGAGTACTCCATTATAGGAAAATAAAAATAATAACTTACAAAAAGGTAGATAGGGACCGTAAGCATGTAAATAATCAATCTCCAATGTTTAGCTGAGGCCATTGTCCTACATTAAACGAGTCATTCCGTAGCTAGACAAGTATCTATTTTTAGTTACTAGTGCTTTTGAATTTGTCTTTTATACAGTTTCGGCTTTAACTAGGATATAACATGAAAGACTTTCTTGTTTTTTTTTTAGAACTTAATTCAGATATAAACGTAAGAAAGTGTAAGATTTGCGCATGCCACTTTTAGCTTTAATGCAGTGTGTGTGCAGTAGCTAAAAGTTGAGTGTGACACTCTGCTGCAGCATCATTAACGCATAATTTAATTGATTTTTACCTGTTCAATCATTTAATACGAGCTTTCTGGTTTTGTAATCTTTTATTGAAGTTACAATTTAACTTTTCTCAGTTTATCTGTATTTTATTTTTATAATAGCTAAAGATTTTTAAGCCTCAGAATAGTCTCAATAAACGTGGTTTTTATTTAATAGTAGAGTGACAGTGTTGTACATTTATTCATGAACCCATGCACCCTTATTAACACTGCCTACTACAAATAATGTTTATTTTTAAAAATCAGAATAAAATGTCTATTTTGCAAAAAAAAGTTTTTGATTTACTTCCTTTAGAAAAAAAGGAAGTAACTTTGAATGTTATCTAAGTGATACGCAATGTCTTGAGTCTAGCCAATCGCCTTTAATCGTGTTCAACAAGCGTTTGTCAGTTTCAGCTATGTAGTCATAACATAACATGTATCTACGCGTACATGTTTTATGATGCATGCTATTTATATTTAACTAAGAATGATAAAATTTTTTCATTATTTATTAAGGTATACTTGTAGTTAGTCATTAGCTTGAATTAAGTAAGTACATATATGTTAATAATTTAAAATAAACCTTAAGTTTTTTTTAGCATCAAAAGCTGAGTTAACTGATGTGAAGCTTGACTTTCAGTTTTATATATTTAACAAAATTAGGCTCACAATATAGTGGGAATCATAAAGAGACGATAAAAACGAACTGGATAATAAAGGGCTCAATTTACTTACTTATTAAAATTTTTCCTATAGTTTTAAAGTAAACTTATGTACTTCTCTATAGGTTGGATTTTTTTTTAGGGACCAGTGATGTGTTTGACATTTGGAACAACAATCGCAGACAGACAACTTCAGTCAATAGGTGCAAAAAGTCTTTTTTTGGGAAGTGTCCTGTCCCTTGTATTTGGATTTATCTTCGGCCTTATCATTGGAACAACAGATATGCCATGGGGATATAATGACTGGCCTACTGATGAGATGAAAGGAAGGTAGGACCCAATTATACATAAAATAATATTAAAATTTGTTTAATTCTTCTTCAATGAATTGTATAAAGATTATTTAAGCTGTATTTGTACATTCAGTATAATAATTGTCAAGCATCAGAGTTTGTGGCATCCAAAACAAGAATTGCCACTAAAACTAAGACAAACCCTTTTAAACTTTTTGATATAGATAAAATCCATACGCATTAGTTTAAATTTAAAATTTAAAATCTCAACGGTAATAACATCTTTATTTTATGATCAATGCTTTACACACATTTAGAGTGCTAGGTCTTTTTGTACTACTTACTTTGCGCAAAAAATCCTTAAAAATTTAACTGTTGGAGCTTTAGTCAATAAAAACTAATTATAAATCTAAAGACTGACATTGAGAACAGTAGGTACATTGTGAGGATTCTGGCTCACCTCCCCCCTAGGGTTGCAGGGGGGGAGCTGTAGCGCGAGGGTATGGGGCTCCCCCCCTCCAAGTGGGTGGCTCTGAGCTGTCGCCGCTCTGAGTGGAGGGGGGCGGGTGGACACTTGTGAGAAGGCGCTGTATGACGTATGTGTATGTGTGGTGGTGTGTTGGGTTAGCCGTGCTATTGCACGAGCTTTTCGACCACTACACGCATGCATGAAAATGTACACAAAGCTCATATCGTTATAGTATGGCTGCACACGCACTTCTTGGAGTGGCTTATCGTGCTCAGACGTCATACAGCTGCTTAAAGAGGATAGGAATAAAAAATTAACATCAATAAAGACGTTTTGTGTCAAGTCATATACAAATATATTAAGTATGGAATTTGCAGAATATTTTTTTAGTTATATCTGATATTTCTTACATTATAACTATACATATGTATTAAAAACTAATATATCTTATAATGTATGCTGAATTATTCTTAATTATTAGTTATTACTAATGCTATATCATAAACCATTTACAGGTATTATTCAAAAATAATAGACACACACTTATAACAAATAAAGCCATTTAACCCACGATAAAATTGCCACTTGTATGTAGCGTTCTTGTGCTCTCTATAATACAGTCTCTTACATACTTTACACTTATCAGATCGTGTCACTTTTTTGTTCCTATAACCAATTTTTTTTTTCTCAAATAACACGCATCACACTTATAAATTTTTTCTTTAAATCCTAAAAAGTCTTTCTCTTCTTCCTCTTCATATGGTGCTGATTCACATTAAAAATTTTCTTTACCCATTGAAATATAGCTATTCTTATCGTCTAGGTGATATTTCATTATAGCTATTTTTTCACCTAATACAGTTTCATCAATTGGTCGTTCATCCACTACAGAGAGTGGACTACCACTCTTACTGTCACTAGTGTCACTACCACTGTCTCTATCACTAATGAAAGTGTTTCTGTCTTTACTATCACTTACAACTACTACATTTGTATCACTGACTCTATTACTAACAGTCTTCCTATCGCTATCAAAATCTATAACCATTATGTTAGTGTCACTATCACTACCTTTATCACTAATGTTTTCGGAATCACCACAATTTATAGTAGTTTTCTTTTTTTTTTAATGGGAGAGATATGGGTTGGTATTCTTCTGGTTTCACTTAAGCCAAATTTCCTGGTGCATATTTTATCTTAAAATCAGTCTACGTGTATTAGACGGGGACTGATATTTACTAGGCATATTATCTATAGTATACACACTAACCAAATATGGATGTAGCTTCTTGCTGCTCGTATGACTCTTAGTGTATTGCCTATCATTGAACGTGAAAATAATTTTTCTTTTATTTACTTGTATGGAAAAACATTGTATTAGATATGTCTTTCTATGAAGTTTCTTAAAAGGTATTTTGTCCTTAACTTACTTTCGTTCCCTTTTCGTACCCCTTCCATTTTTCTCAAAATATCTTGCTGTTTTTGGTATTACATGACAGTCCCTGCGTACCCCTTAAACAACTCTTCTCACCCATCCGTTCTTGTAAATTTCTACTTATATTGTTAACCATTTTTTGGTAGAGGTTTTTCCATGAAAACAATTTGTTTACCTTGGGGTTGTCTTATTTGTTTGGAAGTAAATTACATGTGTAGTTGAACCACAAGTCTTAATTGAATTGACGCAATTACATCTACGTCAGCTACATAACAAAACAATTATTTTCATAGTTATTAAGCCTGTCAAATCTAATAAGAGTATTAAGCCTGTCAAATCTAATAATTGTATAAAAAACTTTTGTTTTAATTTTGAGAAGCCTTCATCTCGTATAATTGTAATATTTTAAAAAATAATATCCTGTCACAATGAAAAAAAATTTATAACTAATATAACAAATTTATATAAATAAGAAAAAAGACATTGTAGTAAGAAGAAGTTATAATTAATTTTGACTTGCCTTTTAGAATTTTTTTACCTTTTGAATCCCTTTTTACGTTTTGTACACATTTGTTTGATCTTACATCTACTGTTAATTTATATGTCCTTCTAAATGGGTAGACCTCTCGAATTTTCATTACAATGTATATATTCGATTGTTTTTTGTAAATCGTGTTCATTTTAATGCGTTATATGATTTTGTTTAAAAATTAATACAATTACACAAGAATACAGGTGTTTTTAGTGAAAGTGAGTTATGCAGACTTATCGTGCTCCTAAAATATATGTTGATAACAGGGATTACAAGGACAGCCACATATCTCGTGATATTTTTGCATGATAATCCCTCCCCTCTATATGCATGAAATTGATTACATTATTAAAATAGTTAGTGCATTACAAAATTTGTAATTTCCACATAAATTATTAGTGGTAATGTCATACTTCTCTAAATTAACTAATGAGTTATCACGTGGTTCATCGAAGCAAATCATTACAAGACATTACACATTAAATAAAAATTAAAGTTTTTTAACATATATTTGACAATATTATATATATTCACACATATACTTAACGCTTGGATTTTGTAAACTACAATTAACTTTTTAATTCGATAAAAGTATTTTATGCCAAGTTTTGTGTCATTAACAATAATTTATGTAATGCTTGTGTATTCTTATGATTTATTTTATTAGTCACCAAAATTCAAAAAACAAAATTAGTGTCTTGCAATCATGATAAATATCCATAATATAAATGTATAATTTTTTACTTGAGCGCTTAATGACAAAAAAATTTTTCACATACTACATTATCTATGTGTATACCGCTTTTTATTAAGTGACGACATGCGTGACTAAATAAATTTTTTATTGTTTTTTAATTTTATATTATATTCATTCCCTCAATAATGTAATTGTGAGACTATTAAAAGAGTTATCATAAAAAAGTCGTCACCTAACAAAGCTGACTGTGTACTTCGTGGCTCTGGGAAGTATCAAGTGACAACTGAAACGAGCCACTAAGCCTAAACACATGAAGTCAGGAGTACAGGCACCATATCATAGACAATAAGGATGTCCTAACTAAAGCTTCAAGCAAGGTGCATTTTTTGGCACAGTACTTTAGTTAGAAGACTGCTGCCACTCATCGAGTGCAGTACTCAGTTTTACAGGTAATTTGGTAAACATTTTTGTTAAAGAGTGACTTACTGTTATTTTCTTTTTTTTATTACTCTGTACGATCAATTGGTATCCAAACCAAATAGAATATCAATTATATGAGAACAAGTCAAATAAGGTAAAAGTGGTCCAAATTATCAAACTAATTTACCTAACAAGGCTATAAATAGTGAAAAACTAGCGGACAACAGATGGACATAAACAAAATACAATACAGGAAAAAAAAAACAATATCTTCACTAACATTTTACATCCAAGAAAAATTAAACTGAATATTTCATCTTTTATCATTTTAAAATAAATCTCAAAAATCCTAGTCTACTAACAGAAGTAAATAGCCAAATAGTTCGACATACGGCTAGGCTGGTCCTACGGCCTGTCGGGGAGCATGAGCCTATAGTCCACAAACATCCAATTATTACTGGATGATAATGTTAAAGAACTACAGTTGAGTATTTAACAAAAAATCGGTAGCAAAGCATGGTAAAATCTCTAATTATTTGTTTGCTTATAATATTTTCCCCTAGTGCTATTTTTATCGAAACAATAAACACCATTCGAAGAAGCATGATTATAAATGCTGTGTAATACCCCATATAGTGCTGTGTGCGCAGACGTGTATGTGCTGTGCTCTTGTGGAGGGAGGAATATATGCGATATTTTGTTGTATTTTAAGCAAAAAGAAAAAAAATAATAACAGTAAAATAAACAGAAAAAACCTTTCTGTCACAAAAGAAAAAAAAGTGAGAAATAAGACAACATTATATTTAAAATAATACTAGACAAATAAAAATCAGTTATCTCGTATACTACTTACACAGTTACGGGACAAACAAATACACTATCACTATACTAAATCCGCTAATCAGAGCGATTCATCGCTCTAGCTCTGTTTCAGTAGCGGACACTCTATACCTGCTAACCAGAGGGGTCTTTCTATTCCTATCCTAAATCTGCCAACAAGAGTGGCTCATTACCGTTTGTCCTGCTGTAATGGTACACACTTTTTAACTTAGATCTCATACTTAAAGCGATCCACCAAAATAAATACACACAAACAGATTCACACTTAATATCGTTAGTTGTAGAAGGAGCATTCTACTAAATAAATTATGGATTCAATAAAATCGAATATTCCAGCTAATAAACACGCAATTAATAAATTTATTTTCACAACACAATATTTAATGAGACCCCTGACACATAATTTTTTGAGTCGTAAGAAACATAAAAGAAGTGGTAAGGAATTGTGTGTGCAGGAGCTTAGAAGAAAAAAAATGTCCTAGAAAAAAGATTGAAAGTAATTAATAATTAAATGCAAAATTACAAAAATTTTGCTCAAATTCAAAAATTTAAAAGAAGAAATTATCAAACAAGTTGACAATTTATTTTGCAGAAAGGGAACTCTCGAAATTTTTTTAATCTAGAAAGTCTGAAAATTTACTAATAATTATAAACTTATTACAATTTCCCTTAAACTTATCTGAAATTCATGGGCACATTATTTGCGAGTGGTGCATATAGCACACTCATATGGGTGTATTTATATAGTCCACCGTACAATGTCGCAGCGCATATATTTTTGGAGATGTATAACTATAGTAAATGGAAAAAGAATGTACAGACAACTATCTTTCAGGAAAATCAGTGTTGAGTCCGTCGGACTACTTTCAGATGCTAAAAGATGAAAGTGTGTGTCAGTTTATAAAGTTAGAAGAAGACTCTTACTTTTAAGTTAAGTCAGAGAGACTTAAGCTGTAGGATTGAAGTTGTTGTATGCGATGGACTGCACGCAACAGTGAATATATTTATAGTGAACAGCATTTGGATTGTGCCCCGT